>NW_003852435.1:14325005-14326264 GCF_000181295.1 Otolemur garnettii
TGTATCGCTTAAAAATTGTTGTGATCTCTTAGATTCTGGGTTAGCCTATGTAATCAGCAAAATCAAATGCTTATTGTAAGCAAGAGCCTTATTTTATTCTCCTTTATACATATTGTGCTATAAGTAATAAGGAGATATCAATTAAACTTAGCGTAATTTAATATTATTAATCTTATGTTGAATTACATCTAATGTAATGAAAATAAGATAAAGCACGTAATTTATAATTCTTATGTATTTGTGATGACAGAAAACCATGTTCTTTCAAAATTTCTTAGAAATGTAGTAAAATAAACTGAAATTGCAGATTTAGATCCTGTCTAGCTGAATTGAGTAAAGGAGAAATGCAAATAACTTGTGTCAGAACATCTCCAATTTTCACAAGGAGAAGAAAGCATCATAGAAAGTCAAAAAAGAAAAAAAATCAATTAAACCAATGTTTATCACCTGCTTAACCAAGTTTAATACAAATGCTGTTGATAAATAAATACTTCTTCAAAGAATTCAGAAATTAAGATTTTAGCCCACAGCTAGAAGAAATGTTTCGGGCAATATGTACCTATGTGTCTATAAAGCACAAAATAAGCTTTTAAAGAACTAAATATATTAACAGGAAAAAAAGTCCCTTTATTGTTTCCCAATGCTTTGTGGAAAAATCGATAACCATATCTTTTTACTTGAATCATTTCTTTTATGTTTTTAAGTTTTTGTTCCAGAGTATTGTAGGGGTACAGGAATGGAATAATAAAATATGGATTTTCTTTAACTCTTTTTATTGCAAAAATTTCGTTATTAGAGATAGAAAATCTTTGAATAGCATACGTTACATCAAGTCTTTTAAGTTTTGAAATGAAACTGGAGGATTTTTCCATTCCACTGTAGAGGTTTTAAGGCTGTGTTCCAGAAATGTATTGGAACTCTAGAGATCTGCTCTGGTTATCTCTAAAGTATATAGACTATGAACAAAACAAAACTGATGGTTCTGAAATAGTCTATGACTATTATATTGTATAGAGATATACTTAAACTATAATGTATCTCACCTTTTTTAATGCTCATCTACAAATATTTTGTAAGTAATTTTATTAAAATCCCTGACAGAAAATTTATTAATTTGAAAATGTCTCCTTGTATTTAAAAGGCCTAAAAGTATGAATTAAATAACACTTCAACATTTGAATTATATAAATCATTCATATTAAATTCAGAAGAAAGTAAGCACCACCTATAACTAACTATATATAATTAAAACCAAATAC
>NW_003852435.1:14326849-14349728 GCF_000181295.1 Otolemur garnettii
TGCTGTGGCATCTCCACTCACAGCAACCTCAAACTCCTGGGCTTGAGCGAGTCTCTCTCTTTTTTTTTTATTCAATAAATATTTATTGAAATCATATATGATGTTGAAGACTAATGTTTGTCATATTTTACGTGGATATTTTAATCAATCTGGTCTTTTAAATGCATCAAGTAGTCAATTTATACAGAAAGCAACATTTATACATGGTAAGGTTTGTGGGGTAGCTGCCGAATTCCTATTAAAACAACTTAGATTTATTTTATGTCCCACTTTTTTTAAAGGATTTTAAGTGCTTTTCTGTATACTACCTTATTGGTCATGACTTTTTAATTAATTAATTTATTTTTATTAATCATAGCTGTGTACATTAATGCAGTCATGGTGTACAGTGTGCTGGTTTTATATAAAATTTGAAATACTTTCATCAAATTGGTTAACATAGCCTTCATGTCGTTTTCTTAGTTATTGTGTTAAGACATTTATATTCTACGTTTAGAAAAATTCACAAGTACCCTTGTGAGATGAACCATAGGCGTGATCCCACCAATTACCCTCCCTCCACCTATCCTCCCCTCTCCCCTGTCCTCCTCTCCTCAAATACTTTGAGATATCATCTAACTCCAGTAAGATTAGCCCATATCACAAAATCCCCAAACCAGAGACACTGGCATGGATGTCGAGAAAAGGGAACACTTCTACACTGCTGGTGGGAATGCAAACTAATACATTCCTTTTGGAAAGACATCTAGAGAACACTTAGAGAACTAAAAATACACATGCCATTTGATCCTACAAATCCTCTACTAGGTATATATCCAGAAGATCAAAAATCATACTACAACAAAGATATTTGTACCAAAATATTTATTGCAGTGCATTTCATAATTGCTAGTTCATGGAAGAAGCCCAAGTGCCCATTGACCCATGAATGGATTAATAAATTATGGTATATGTACCCATGGAATATTATGCAGCCTTAAAGAAAGATGGAGACTCTACCTCCTTCATGAATACAAAGATGGAGCTGATAAATATTCTTCTTAGCTAAGTATCTCAAAAATTGAGTGATTCTCTTGACTCAACCTCCAAGTAGCTGGCACTATAGATGCCCACCACAACACCTGGCTACCTTTTAGAGATGAGGCTCTCGCTCTGGCTCAGGCTGGTGTTGAACCCTTGAGCTCAGGCAATCCACCTGCCTTGGCCTCCCAAGTGCTGGGATTATAGGTGTGAGCCACTGAGCTCGGCTAATATTTTCATATATATACATTGAAAAACAATTATTACAACAAACTAAGATATCAATCACTTTGGTAGTTATCATTTTGTGTGTGGGGGGAAGAATATTTGAGTTTTACTCAGCAAATTTCAACTATACAATACAGTATTATTAAATATAGGCACTGTGCTGTATATTAGGTCTCCATGAATTGTTCATCTTATGACTGAAAGTATACTTGACTCTTTTAACAATATATCCTCTTCCCCTCCCCCCAGAAAACATTATGCTACTTTCTGTTACTATGCATTTGACATTTTTTTAGATATCACGTGTAAATGACATCATGCAGTATTTGTCCTTCTGTGTATGGCTTATTTCACTTAATATAATGGTATCTGTTTGGTATTCAGTTTGTTGCAAATGACAAGCTTTCCTTTTATTTTAATATTGAATAAAAATGCAAATGTGTGTGTAACATGTTCTTTTAACTACTCATTTGCTGTATTATATCTACATTCCACATTTTGGCTACTGTGAATAATGTCATAATAAATATGGAGTGAAAATATCTCTGCAAGATGGTGATTTTTTTTCCCCCTTTGGACATATACTCAGAAGTTAAATTTCTGGATGACTGAGGAGCTCTATCCTTCATTTTTGAAGAACTTCCACGGTGTTTTTTTCATAACAGTGTCTCCACCAATTTAAATTCTCAACATTAACGAGGGTTTTGTTTTCTCGACATTCTTGTGAGACATTTGTGGTTTTTTTGCTAATAGCCATTCTAACAGGTGTCAGGTAATATCTCATTATGGTTTTGTTTTTTATTTCTCTGATTATTAAAGATGAGCAAATTTTCATTTATCTATTGGCCATTTGTTTATGTTCTTTGGAGAAATGTCAATTCAGGTCCCTTGCCTATTTATCAATCTGTTTAATTTTATATTTGCTATTTCACTGTATAAATCCCTTATATGTTTCTGTTCTTAACTTCTTATCTGATATATGGCCTGCAAATATTCTCTACTAGTCTACAGGTTGCCTTTTAATTTTTTTCATTATTTCCTTTGCTGTGCATACATTTGTTTTATATAATTTCTCTTTTTTTGGCTTTTTTTTGCCTATCTTATTTGGTATCATATCAAAAGTAATCCTCAAGATCAATAGTAGGTCGATTTTTCCTTGTGTCTTTTAATTTTTTTTTAATTTTTAATTAATGTGGGTAAATAATAACTATATATTTGTAGGCTATGTATGATTTGATATAGGCAAGCAATGTGCAAAAATAAAATCTCGGTAATTCGGGTATTCCCATCTCTAGCATTTATCATTTCTTCGTGTTAGGAATATTTCAATTCCTTTTTTTTTTTTTTTTTTTTTTGGTCATTTTAAAACATATCACAACTCTTTTTGACAATAGTGTCAAACATAGCTAATCCGCTCTGTCAAATGATATTTTTCACCCATTAGCCATCCCCAGCTTATCCATCCTTACTTGCTATACTCTTGAGTCTCTGGTAATTATCATTCTACTCTCAGTCTCCATGAGATCAATTACTATTATTATTATTTTTTTTGAGATCATTTATTTTAATAGTTAGCTTCCACATTGATGGATAATACATGAGATTTGCCTTTCAGTGCTTGGTTGATTTTCTTTAACATGAGGTTTTTCAGTTCTATCTTTTTGCTATGAATGAACAGGATTCTATTTCTTTTCATGGCCGAGTAATATTCCATTGTATATATGTACCATATTTTCACTATGCATCCACTCATTCATGGACACTTAGGCATATTTCAAATTTTGGATATTCTAAATGGTGCTGCAATAAGCATGGGAATGTAAATACCTTTTCAATATTCAAATTTTCTTTTTCTTTTCAATATTCAGATTTTCTTTTTCTAGCATTGGGATTGCTGCAACATGTATTTCTATTTTCAGTTTTGCATGGAACTTACACATTGTACTCTATAGTGGCTATACTTGTCTATATTCCCACCAAAAGTGTAAAAGGGTTTCCCTTTCTAACTATTTGAAAGTATTTTCTCTCATTCTGTGGATTTTCTTTATTGTATGGAAGTTTTTTAGCTTCTAAATTTTATATGGAATCACAAAATAACCAGAAAAATCCATCTTGGGCAAAAAGAACATAAAAGTCATATTACCGGCTTAAAATTATGCTACTATTTTCCATTTTTGCTTTGACTGCCTGTGCTTTTAAGGTATTATTTAGAAAATCATTGCCCAGACCAATGTTCTGAAGCATTTCCGAATGTTTTCTTTTACTAGTTTCATACATTCAGATCTTAAAATTAAATCTTTAATTCAATTTAATTTATTTTTATATGTAATAAGATGTGGGGATCTTGTTTTAATTTTTTAGCATAATATACCGAATTTTCTCAGAACAATTTTTTTTCTTTGAGACAGAGTCTCATGCTGTGGCCCTTGGTATAGTGCCATGGTGTCACAGCTTATAGCAACCTCAAATTCTTGGGCTTAAGCAATTCTCTTGCCTCAGCCTCCCAAGTAGGTGGGACTACAGGCACCTGACACAACGCCTGGCTATTTTTTGATTGTAGTTGGCATTGGTGTTTGGCAGGCCCAGGCTGGATTTGACCTACCAGCTCTGATATATGTGGCTGGTGCCCTAGTGACTGAGCTACAGGCACTGAGCCTTTCCCAGAACAATTATGGAAGAGACTATCATTTACTCAATGTGTATTCTCAGCACCTTTGCTAAAAGAAAAATGGATTTATTTCGGGGTTCTGTATTCCGTTTAATTAGTGTATATCTTTGGTTTTATGCCAATGTCCGATTGTTTAATTACTATATCTCTGTATCATAATTTCTAGTGAGGTAATATGACTTTTATGTTCTTTTTGCCCAAGATGGATTATTCTGGTAATTTTGTGATTCCATATAAAATTTAGAATTATTTTTTCTGTATCTTTGAAGAATGACATTGTTCTTTTCTTTTATTTTTTAATTTTTAATTTTAATTTTAATTAATTAATTTATTTATTTTGCAGTTTTTGGCAGGGGCTGGGTTTGAACCCGCCACCTCCAGAATATGGGGTTGGCATCCTACTCCTTTGAGCCACAGGTGCTGCCCTGACATTGTTCTTTTGATGGAGATTGGATTGTATATATAGATGCTTTGGGAAATGTCAACATTTTACCAATATTTATGTTTCCAATTAATGAATATGGGATATATTTTTCTTTTTTAATACTTTACTTTATTTCATTAATGTTTTATATTTTTATTATAAAGATTTTTCATATCTTTAGTTAAGTGTATTCTGAGGTATTTTATTTTATTTAATTTATAGCTATTTAAATGACCCTAGTTTCTTGGTCTTTTGTTCATATTATTTGCTGTTGCCATGTAGATGTGTGGCTGATTTTTGAATGTTAATTTTATATCCTGTAAATGTATTAAATTTGTTTATCAGTACTAATAGTTTTCACTGGAATTTGTAGGTTTTTCTAAATATAATTTCTTATTATTTGCAAGCAAGAAGAACTTGACATTTTCCCTTTCAATTTGGAAACCCTTCATTTCATTCTCATGTCTGAGTAGTTTGAATTTCAGATGCTATTAAATCACAGTAAAAAATGTGGACATCCTGGCCTGTTCCAGATCTCAGAAGAAAGGTTGTTAATTTTCTCTTGTTCACTATGATACTGGATCTGTCAGATATGACTTTTACTGTGCTTAGGCATATTCCTTCTCTATCCAGTTTTTCTTCTATCATTTCAATAGAATTAAAGACAAGAAAAGCAAGAGCTGCTATAATTGTATCAGGTAAAATAGATTTTAAGACAAAAACAGTATAAAGAGAAAAGGAAGGTCCTTATATAATGATAAAGGAGTCAGTTCAGCAAAATGATATAACAATATTAAATATCTATGTGTACCCAATGCTGGAGCACTTGAAATGATATATTACATTTTTTGATTTATATATGTTTAACCATCCTTGCCTTCCTGGCTTAAAACATACTCATAATTGGTGTGTCTTCCTTTTGACTTGTGGTTGAATTTTATTTTTCTCCATCCCTTTATTTTCAGACCACGTGTGTCTTTATAGATGAAATAAATGATTTTTTTTTTCAGAAAAAAACATTTTAGAAAACATAGGTCTTGTTTATTGTTTTATTCATCAAGCCATTTGGTGGATTTTCACTGGAGAGTCTAGTCAATTTATATTCAAAATTATTATTTATAGGTGAAGATATATTACTGTCGTGTTATTATTTAAATGCTAGCTTGATTATTAAGTATTTTGAGGTAATCTTATTTGTGTCAAAACTATTTGGCGTTATATGACTTTATTGTACTTGAATATTGATATCTGTCAGTAGGTTTGGCAAGTTATCTTTTATTATTTCTTTGAATGCACTTTCTAACCCTATATGTCTCTTTACATACTCTTTAAAATCAATAATTCTTAGATTTTCTTATTTGAAACTTTTTTCCTATATCTTATAAGCATGCTTCATTCAATTTATTATTTCTTTATTTTTTTCTCTTCTGACTGTATATTCTTATAAAGCTTATTTTCAACTCACTAGTTCTTTTTTTTCCTGCTTAATCTATTTTGCTGCTTGTCTAACTCATTTTTCAGTTTGTCAATTGAATTTTTCAGCTTGAGCATTTCTGCCTGATTTTTTAATCTCTTTACTAGCTTTCCTAATAGAATTGTAAGTTCTTTGTCTGTGTTGATAAAGTTCTTTAGATTAGCTATTTAGAATTCTCTTTCTTAACTGTCACATATCTCCACCATTCCAGGATTGGTGACTCACTCTTTATTCAGCCCATTTTCAGAGATCATATTTTTCTGGATGTTCTTTATGCTTGTTAATATTTGTAAATGTTTGGGAATAAAAGACTTAGACTTTGATTAGAATCTACACCATCTGGATTACTTTAAACCCAGTCTTCTGTATAAGGCTTTCTAAGTATTCAAAAGAAATTGGGTGTTGTGATTTGAGTCTTTAGTGATTGCTGTCCTATTAGCACTAGTGAATGCCCCAAGCCCAGTAATGCTACATCTTCTCCAGACTCCCAGTGACACGGCCTTAGTGGGATTTGCTAAAATATTAGAGAATTCTGGTGGTTACCAGACAAAATCTTCCAATATTTTTCTCTCCCATTCCTCAAAGAAAAAGGGTTTTACTGTCAGTAGTGGTTCACCTGGAGCTGAAGGAAGAGTAATATGGGTACTCCCTGTGGTCATCATATCTGGGAGTTTGCCAATTCTCACCTGAAGCCAGCCCAATCTCACTCAAGACCTACCAAGACTGCTTCCTAGTTACCACTAGGCCCAAGGTTTATTCATGGCCCAAGGCCTCTTCAATCATCAAGTAGTGAATTCTGCTAAGACTGAGTCATTGTCTGGCTTTGGTATCAGGGTAATGCTGGCATCATAAAACATGTTTGGAATTTTCTTTAATTATTTGGAAGACATTGAGAAGATTAGTATTTATTTTGAGTAATTGGTAGAATTTCTCAGGGAACCCGTGTGATCCAGAAGCTTTCTTTGTTGGAAGATTTCTTTTTCAATTTCAGGTTAGGCTCGGCGCCTGTGGCTCAAGTGGCTAAGGTACCAGCCACATACACCTAAGGTGGTGGGTTCAAATGTAGCCCAGGCCCACCAAACAACAATGATGGCTGCAATCAAAAAATAGCCAGGTGTTGTGGTGGGTGCCTGTGGTCCCAGCTACTTAGGAGGCTGAAGCAGGAGACTCGCTTGAGCCCAGGAGTTGGAGGTTGCTGTGAGCCTTGATGCCATAGCACTCTACCCAGGGGGACAGCTTGAGGCTCTGTCTCAAAAAAAAAAAAAAAATTCAGGTTAATGTGAGGGTATAAACAACTAAGTTACATTGTTAGTTAGAGTCCCTCTTGTATTTGTGTCTTGCACCTTGTTGGAAGATTTTTGATTACTGATTCATCTCCTTACTTGTCATTTGTTATTCAGACTTGTTTCTATTTTAATCCTATCTTTGACCCATGAAAAGCACAAATTTAATTTCAATATACTCATGGATTTTTCCAATTTTCCTCTGGTTATTGGTACCTAATTTCACACAATTGTGCTCAGAAAATATGATTGATGTAATTTTAATGTTCTTAAATTTATTAAACCTTGTTCTATGACTTAACATATGATTTATTCAGGAAAATATTCTGTGCATGCCTAAGAAGAGTATGTACTCTTTCATTTTTGGATGGAATCCTTGTATGGGCCCATTAGGTTTTTTTTGGTCTGTGGTGTAAATCAGATGTTTCCTATTGATTTTCTGTCTGGATAATCTTCCCATTGTTGAAAATAAGGTATGTAGTCCCTTACTATTTTTTGTATTGTTTTAAATCTGCTGTTGTACCACTCTATTGCATTTTAAAGTTTCAGTCATTGTATTCTTTAGAACAGAAAGAATTTATTTGCTTTTTTAAGGTTTTCTTTCTCTTTGCTGAAAAGATTTTGTTCTTGTATTGTGTTTCTGATTTTGTTAAATTGTTCATCTGTGTTCCCTTGTAGCTCACTGGGATTCTTTAAAACTATTCTGTTGCATTCTTTGTAAGACAATTTGTGAATCTTCATCTTTTGGGGGTCAGTTGTTGGGAGTTTATTGTGTTCTTTTGGTTGTGTCATGTTTTCTTAAGTCTTCCTGATTCTTGAAGGCTTGTCTAGTTGTATGTATATTTAACAAAGTCACTTCGTCCAAATTTTATGGACTGGTCTTGGTAAGAAAAGACCTCACCTTGAGGGTTTGGTAGAGCATGCTGGAATGTGCTGTGACATCTAAGATGATGTGTAGAGGCATTTGGTGGCTCTAGGTTCAGGGGGGCATCATGTCTTGTCAGTTCAGGCAGCTGGTGCTCATGATGTTGGAAATTTATTTTTAGTGGTGAGCCTGGTGGCAATTGTACTGTGGCTGTGAGTGCCCTTGGATTCCTCATCTGTATCTCTGGGCCCATGATGAAAGAACCTGGGCTGAAGGAAGTTGGGGTTTGGGCCAGCAGTGTGGTGAACATCGTGGCATGAGCTGGGGAGTGCTATAGGTGCACCCATGGAGGGAGGTACAAGTAGCAAGCATATCTATGTCTGTATAGTGTGGGGCTAAAGGCATCCATGCAAATGGCTGAGAGAGCCAACTGTAGGCCAATCCAGGGGTTTGTGAATGAGTAATTTGCAGGCACATATGCAGTGGCCATGCTGGAACTTGGGCCAGAGTATCTGCAATAGCACTTACTGGACATCTCTCAGATAAGGTTGAGGAGAGGTATGAAGGGTCAAGCAACTGGAGTCTGCAAAGGCAGAAAATTATAGCTCTTGGTGGCGAAGCTGCAAGTGGTCCCTGGTGATGAACACTGAAAGGTCTTCAATGGTGAAAGAATTCTACAGTCTGTTAATGTCTATAATGGCAAAAACTGCCAATGTCCTCTGCAGAGCAGCCTACTGGGCATCATGGTGGCATCCCTTATGTGGCAGATACAAATAACCATTAGCTTCTCTCTTTGTCACTAGTCATCTCCAGATGTTTCATCTATGCTGGTCTCCCCAGTAATCTGAGTGCAGTGAAAGTGAAGTAGATCCTCTGGGCAGTGCATTTAAATGGTGGGGATGCCAGCCAGCCACTTGTGCTCCTTTCCCTGTAAGGCAAATCCATGAACAAGGAAGCCCCCTTTCCATGCTGAGCAGTTTCAGTCTGGGGACAAAATGATGCAGCTAAAATAAAACAGTTCACTTTCCTCTTTTTTCCAGTTATTCCTGTGTTACAGCTTCATAAATTGAGTGCTGAGGTCTCTAGAGTTATTTTTGTTCATAAATAGTGGTCTAATTATGGATAGTGTTCTAATTGTTTTTTGGGGGGGGAGACAGAGGTGGTATCTCTTACTCTGCCCTTTTGCTCACATCACTTCTCCCAATTATTTCTTAATCATTCATTTATGCTCTTCACACTCAGCAGATTCACCTGTTTTATTAGGAATGTTTAGCTAAGGACACTCACATCAAAATTTCTCTAGAATTTGACCAAGCTACTATTTACTCATCAAAGTCCTCACTAAATATTCTTTAATAAATATTTTAGATACCCAGATGAAGTATACTGCAATGTAAGTTATGTGTACCTGGACAATTACAGAAAGGAAAAAAAATCATTAAAAATCCTATAGATAATTCAGTAATGAAGACAATATATAACAGTAATGTCATGGAGACCTAATGTAATTATTTGGAAAGTGAGTAAACTTTTCAAATCAAATGAGTAAATACTTCAAATCAAATCAACTTTAACTTCAAATCAAATTAACTTTCATGAGTGAAGTTAAAATACTGATACTTTCATTAACACAAACCAATAAATTATATTGTTCTAAATATTGTAAAACTAATTTCCTGCTGAGTACTTAGTAGTAAATGCTAACAAAAGCATCGGCATCTGCTAATAGAGGATACTTTATACTTAACAGTGTTAAAATAATTGTATATGATTTAGCATAATTTTCCAAATATAAAAAATTTCAGTATTAAAGTGGCAGAGACTGTGAAGACATACAATTATTTTAATGTGCTATGTGCCTTAAAATTAGACTCATCTGTACATGCATACAAATATATAGCCATCTAGTAGTATCCTTGGGTATATGTTTCAGAACCCCATCAATATAAAATAGATAAATGCAAAAGTTTTTTATGAAAAAAAATGGCCCTGTAATTATACGTACCCTACACATATCTTATCATATATTTAACATCATTTCTAGATTATTATTATATCTGATACAATGCCTATCTGTTACTGCAGTTTTATGGATTCATTGTGTGGCAAATTAAGTTTTGCATTTTGGAACTTGGTAGAAGTTTTTTCTTTTTTTTTTCCTGAACATTTTCAATCCATGGTTGGTTAATTCCACAGATGTGGAACCTATAAATATGGAAGGCTAACTCTCTCTCTCCCCTTTCCTCTCTTCTCCCTCTCCCTCTCTCTTTCTGTATATGCACACACACATATATACATATACACAAACACACACACAGAGGGTGCTAAAAATGTATGCACACTTGGGCAGCGCTTGTGGCTCAAAGGAGTGAGGCCAGCGCATGTACCAGAGGTGGCAGGTTCAAACCTGGCCCTGGCCAAAAACTGGAAAAAAAAAAAAAAGTATGCACATTTTAAAAAAGGAAAAACTATATCAAATTTGTAATATTCAGGTCACATTTGGCTTCTTCTATTACATACCTAGTACTCATCTTTCATTATCAGTATATACTGAATATTACAATTTTAAAACAGTTTTACCCTTTCTAAAAATGTGTACACTTTTTGACATTCTGTGTATACACACACATATAGAGAGAGACATATGAGTTCTGACAATTAAATTCATAAACTTGCCACTGTGTGCTTACACTGGGAGTACTGTACAAATGAATCAGTAAAGTTTCATAATCTTGATATATCAGTGTTTCATAGCTGTGCCTGTTTCAATGTGTGGCAGTGTCTTGTTGAGTAGAGTTCATTAATGTGATTTTGTGCACCATTGTGAGAATGTCACAGCTTGAACAAACATTGTATTTCTTGGTAAACTTGGAAAAATTGAAAATGAAATCAGGGACTTGTTAGTGTAATCTTATGTGACCATGCCATGAAGAAAATAGTAGTGAACAAATGGATGAAAAGTTTTTCTGAGAAAAGAGAAAGCATCACTGATGAAGACAGCTCCCAGCAACCAGTTAATAAGCAGAAGTGAAGAAAATATTGCAAAACTTCTTTGAATTGTGCACCAAAAATATCAGTTAACTGTGAAAAGAATAGCAGACCAAATAAAAAGTGACAGAAATGGTTAGGAAAATTGTAACAGAAAATCTTTGCCAACAACTCATGGCTCTTGAATCATGACAATGTACCAGCTCACATGACACTGTCTTGAGGGAGTTTTTAGCCAGTAAACAAACAACTACTTTGAAAAACCTTTCCTACTCACCTAATCTGGCCCCAATGATTTCTTTCTTTACCCACCCAAAGACGAAGAAAATATTGAAAGGAAGACATTTTGATGGGATTCAGGTAATGTGATGAAAGTTCTCATGGCCATTTCAGATAAAGAATTCCAAAATTGCTTTAAAGGGTGGACAAGGCATTGTCATCAATGCATAGCTTCTCAAGGGGAGTAATTTAGGGGCAACCATAGTGACATTCAGCAATGAGTATGTGGTACTTTTTATAGAATGAGTTCATGACTTAATTGTTAGATGTTATATGTATGCCACATACATATACCTCTGTGTGTGTGTATATACATAAAAAGGTAACATATAAAGAATATTTTTTATGTAAACATTTTCTGATATGGTAAGTAGAATATGTGAAAATGCAATTTTTTTTGCACATAGAAAATTAAAGATTGAGAATTACATTTTAAGGAAAATAGAAAGTAGAGAGTCCATGGATCCAAAGAATGAAAGGGAAACCTGAGTGAAAATAATGAGCTTATAATTAGAAAGCTCTATTTGAAGAGCCAGGTCATTCAGAGATTGTGCCCTTATTGCTTTTGCTTAGAAGCCACTCTTAGTTTGAGCTAGTGCTTGGCTCCCAGTACATATATTTTATTTGCTGGATTCCCTGTACACAAAATTTATTTTCTAGCAAATAACTACTTTTAAAATAATATACATGTTCTCCATCAAAATAACTAGGAATTAAAAAAATAAAAGCATGAGGAAAATACTCCTGGAGATTTACACCAATAAAAACAATAGGAAATTATTCAAAAAATATTTTGTATTTATGTAATGTCAAAAAACACTAAGATGACACATGATCCAAAAAAATCAACTGATTTCATAGCTTTACAGTATATAAAGCAATGTTTGATAATTGATATATGAATAAGTTAACAAATACACAATTCTTTGGTGGAAGAATTTAACTTATTTCTTTTAGAAATTGACAGATGAATTCGACAAAATATTAATCAGTAAATAAAGCATTGAAAGGACAAAGATGACAAGCTCAATTAATGGATATGCAAAGCATTATTTCCAAAGCAGTATACACATTTCATTTAGACTCTCAAAGAATATTTTAAAGTTTTGATTAGATATTAGGCATTTAGAAAAAGAACTGTAGTTTCAAAATTCTTGAAACTTACAGGAAAGCCAATAGCGTGGAAATACAGGTATTCTGTTCAAACCTCCCACTGAAAACAATTAAACATAGTGTAATAATTTAAAATTATTTTAAAGTCTAGCAGGATGGTGAAAAATTATCAAGACAATACTATTTGTCATAATAGGAACCCAAAGAAATAAGCAGGTTACGGAAGCTGTTTTTTTGTCACAAAATTATGGGGCAAAATAAGGGAACTTGAGCATTGCCTTACTCTCTCTCTCTCTCTTTTTTTTTTAGCTTTATCATGGTAGAATATATCTAAGAATGGCATTCATTTAGTGTGAAATTTCTGATGAGTATAGACATATGCAACAATCTTTGATATCCTCAACCAATCAAAGTAATAGACATATCCAATACCTGTCATAGTATCCTTTGGTTTTTGGTTTTGTCTTCCCTTCTGATAAAAACGCTTTGTATGAGATCTACCCTCTTCATTTTTTAAGTGCATGATATCTATCACTAACTACCAGTGTGGACTGTGATCTCTGCTAATTCATATAGAGTAACTAAAACTGTATACCATTTGAAGAACAACTTCCCATTTCTTCTTCACCCAGGTTCTAGAAATTATTATTGTATATTTTGCTTCCATGAGTTTGACTACTACAGATATTTCTATAAACATTTAGTTTCAAGATCAATAATAATGTAAAGCCCAGGAAACAAATTTCAGAGCCTATCTAAATTGTAGATTTTATCCTTTCAAAGGAGAGTAGTTGAAAATATATATACAAATTATAGAGTTTAGCAAGAGACCTTTTTTTCCTAATGATGTAGCCTTCCAGATGAAATACTCTGAGGGTGAGTGTAAACCCAAGATGAAATTGCACTACCCATCTCCAGAGAATGTTAATCTAAATTACCCAGAAGTTTCCTTGAAGCTGAGTAGAGATTAGAAAAATGGTACTGAGGAGTTATAAATATAACATCAACCAAAGTGTCCATCAACACATAAAAGGATTAAAAAAAAGTCCTATATATGCATAATGGAATACTATTCAGCCAAACAAATGATTCAAGGGTCTTTTGTAGTAGCATGGATAGAACTGGAGATCATTGTCCTGAGTGAAACAAGTACAGAAAGACAAACATTGTATATGAATATTCTCATGAATGGGTGCTTAAAAAATATGTTCACAAGAGTGTAGAGAGTGCAAAGACAGATAGTGGAGACTTGGAGGATCAGAAGATGGTGGACAAGATGAGAAACGCGTTATAATGTATGTTATTTGGTTGCTGGATACCCTAAAAGCCCTCATTGACTAGTATTCAATCCATTCATGTGGCAAAATTGCACATGTATTCTATAAGTGTGTGAAAAGAAAAAGAAAAGAAAATCTTCAGCCTTTCATATCAACCAATAATACATGGTGTAAAGCCGTACTCCCAGATATTGCATATGCTACCTCTAGGACAGAAGAAGAAATGGGAAGTTGTTCTTCAAATGGTATACAGTTTTAGTTATGCTATATGAAGAGGCTACCAGGCATGCCCCTTCCTCAAGATAGGAAGATATAAGATAATATAAGATATATTAATATTGCCTTTGGAGGGATAGCTCAACATGCCCTAAACCACTGGCTTCCTAACAATTTAATAGATTTTATAAGCATACCTACATAGGGTTTATTTCTCACTCTTTGGTTCTTGGATTGTAACAAATTTTCCAAATTGATATTCCATTCTTACTCATCTGGTTCAATTAGTAGGTAAATAGTAAAGTGGATATACATGATATCTGAGGGTTAACTGGGCATGCAGATTTCTTTTGGTTAATACAAGTATTAATAGAGTAAATATACCTCTGGTGTCAATGTATACTGTATACTAGTGAGCATTCCATGTGAACATGATCTGCTTTTGATCCTCTTTTATGATAAAGATAGAAAATCAATTAAAAAATACATTCAACAAATGAATGGCCACAGGCACTTACCTGAGATACCAAAGGTGACTGCATCTGCTTATGGTGGTTGCAATTAGGAATAACTACTTGGTTATGTTTGGAGTAATTTACTATCATTCTACAGGGTCTGTCCAGAGAATTAAATGACAGTATAAACAAAACTATAATCCTCATATCCTTTATTTCTTTAGAAATGATAGTAAATTCGTAATCTTTTTAAGTATATATTCACAGTTGAATTTGTGTGTACATTTTTCTCTCTTGGCTAAGGATCAGGGAGATGTTCTAGAGACTCACACTATCCCTTTGCTATGATTAAGTCATGATCTTACTCAACAGATCAAGGACCCTGTGCTAAATATCAATGATGTCTGTTCTGATTATATATTCACAGGCCAGGAAAATGACAACCAGGTGGATTACAAAACTAGTGGACAGAGTGGAAGGCAAATGTCAGACACATTCTGAGTATTACATGTGTTCCATATTCCCAGTCTAATAAGGGTGCCATTTTGATTTTCTTTCCCCTTAACTATTCATGGCTCTGTTTTCAAGAATCCTCAGAATATTTGAACATATTCCTTTCTCCATTGCATTATTACCTGAATTGTGTGCACTTGAACTGGTACTGCAGGATTTTTTCACCAGGGATTCCAACTCTTTATCCAAATCGTCTGAGTACAAAAACAGTCTCAGACCCTCAAACCAGGTAAGAGATATTGATGCTTTTTCAGGTAACATCCTTTAGCTTTCTGATCATCCATTTCTTGCTTTCATCAAATGTTTAAATGTGAGTAGGATTCTTTTTAAATGCCCAGTTATTTTTCTCCTAGGTGCCATTTTCAAAAACTGAATGTGCCATTTCAATAACTTGCTATACTTCAGGCTACCTTGGTGGCCCTTTTGACCTTGCCTCATAACAATTACATCCAGTTGACATGTAAATACTTCAACATGGTTGTTTCAGAGCCCTACCATCCTGACTGCTAATGCATAATGTGGATAAATAGCCCTTTTTGCAAGACCGGTAAGTTCAGAAGAATCTGAATATACAAGGTATTCTAATGTGTCAAGCTGATATCCCTATCCCATGCATCAAAGTCACATTATTTCCCAATTAGAGATCTGACCATCTAGTATGCCTACTTTATTTGGGAGTTTCACTTTCTTTGGAGCTTAAAATTCTGACAATTAAATCCTCTCCTTGGTCCGCAGCTTTTCTACCTTCTGCCTGCTGTACATGAAAACCTTTCAGCACATTGCCCATAGCGTTGGCTTTTGCAAACAAAACCAATAATTTGATTCTTCTATTGCCTAAATAGGCTGATAGTAATAAATAAAAGATAAATAGCAATTGTTAATCATTTCATACATGCCAGACTTTAATTTGAATGTAGTAAAAGATAGTTCTGTCAAAAAATGAGTTTGTTCTATTGTATACCACCTGGCAAAGTTCTAGAGTATAATTCTGATTGTTCAGCTTATGCCTACTTCCCATGCTGAACTAACTGACTAGGTCAAAAGTTTTTATCATAAAATGACTGCTCCCTACTTTTACCACATAATTAGATTTTGAGTGTGAGGTGGGGAGAAAAAACAGTTCTCAAAATAAGGGATCCATAGTACATAATATAATTTTATATATTGAATTATTTATTAATAAAAGAAGATGTAAAGAGTAAATGTGATTGGCTCGGTGCCTGTGGCTCAAGCAGCTAAGGCGCCAGCCACATACACCTAAGATGGCGGGTTCGAATTCAGCCCGATCCGCCAAACAACAATAATGGCTGCAACCAAAAAATAGCCAGGTATTGTGGTGGGTGCCTGTGGTCCCAGCTACTTGGAAGGTGGAGGCAGGGGACTCGCTTGAATCCAGGAGTTGGAGGTTGCTGTGAGCAGTGAAGCCATAGCACTCTACCCAGGGGGACAGCTTGAGGCTCTGTCTCAAAAAAAAAAAAAAAAAAAAGAGTAAATGTGATTGCAAGCAATATTATTTTAAATTTTAGCTACTTATAATAAATATTTATTAATTTAAATCAATTAATTAATATTCATACTCTTCAGAAACAATTGGATAGAATGATGACACATAGTTTAAAGATAAATCATTATATAGATTCTGAGAAACCATTAAAGAGTTTATACTTTTAATACAATGAACTACCACTTTAGGACAATTATTAATACATACATGACACAGATTCCTTAAGGTATATTATAAAAAATTTCCTAGTTGGTATCATTTGTTTTCAGTAAGCATCAAGAATTACATATCTTCATTAGTGAGTCAGTCTAAAAACACACACATCCATGATATGCACTGACTTTTTCACCATTCTAACTTTGTTCAATGCAAAACTCAGAATTAAGAGCATTTGAGAGGTTTTCTGGGAATCTTCAACATATATTTACTTGTAAACAGCAGCATTAGAACATTTGAGGTACCAAAGGATTCTGCATTAATTTGAAAAAGTTTGACTTTTTCTGTGTCACTATAGATTAGAACTAATATTCGTTCAGTCATTAAAATGTTACCTTCTTCCCTCGTTACCCTCATTTATAAATTATACGTGTATATGGCCCTGTTATTTATACTAAAACTTGACTAGCCAATGCAAATTATCATTGTATATAATTCCCCAATTACAAAGTAAATGTACTACTTCCTTACTCTTGGATCTACAATAGTTGCTCTAAGAGATATTTTAATATTCGCATTACTTCAATAAAAATACAAATAAAAACCTGTGGCTATTTATGTAATCAGTACAATTTAAATTTCTTGTTATTTCTTAGTCTATGAAGTGGAAGCAACAGATATACTAAGTTGTAATGTATAATTCTGAACATTATTGCTCAAAATGCCCTGACCTTAATATGTGGCAGAATCATACATTCTGTGTGAATACATATATGTGCATATGTATATATACACAAAGACACACATGAACACACACTTTAATAAAGAATGTTTTGCAAAATGAAACTTTAACTATAATATGCATGTTATAACTTCTGCAATCTTACTGTCTTGGAAATTTTGAAGTTTAATTCATTCATTGTAGATCATTGTAGAATGCAAACAAGTGAACCAGAATGGTCCCTGTGAATATGGGTCACTTGTTGTACCCTGTCTCTTCTCAGTTCCACAACAAATAAATAACAAATGAAGTCATGCAGGAAATAAAGCAGCAATTGTACTAACCCTTCAAAAATTTTGAACAATAATATTAGTAGAGCCTACACCTAAGCAAATACAATTCAGTTTTGTTACTCATTTGCAGATAAATTCAAAACTACAATTTTGAAATCTAAGAGAGCTGACAAAGGTGTCCAAATGCAGAGGACATTTGAGTATGTCACCTAGTGCCCAATTTTCTAAGCACCCAGCATTAACCCAAAAGTGCTGCGGTGAGGTAGATAGAAATACCTGATGTCAGTCAAAGAAAATAGTTTGATTGCTCAGTCATCCTTCACAATCTCCCACTGAACCAGGGAGAGGTAAAACGGTGTAGATAGCAAAGTCATGAAGATTGATGGCACCTGCTGGTTCGGAATGTACCCTATCTGCATTCAAACCACTTGACACATGAACTGATGAGAAACAAAGAGGGTTTGTCTAGGAAAAGTGCTTCAGCAAGCTTAATTTCCATAGCCATTTGTACTGCAAAAGCAAAATCTAATAGGTCCCAAAGAAATCAGCAAAGCCATGATAAGTATTCAAAGCCACAAACTAAATAAAAAGAGATTATTAGCTACATTGCAGTAGGCAAACAGGAAAGCCTTCAGTGATCAATACTTGACAAGAGACAGGCCACAAACTTCATGTATAGGTCAGGTTCGCACACCGTTTTTTAAATAAATCGACTGACTTTTGGACAAGGCATATAAAATGTCACTTTTTATCTCTCAGTTGATATTTTCCTCCAAGAGGGAAAAAAAAAAAAACCCTATCTATTCACCTCCCTAAGAGATTTGATCGAAAAGATAGTCACTCCTGATATAAAGTTTAAAGGGGAAAACTGCAATCAAGTGGAAATTTTTGTCAGTACCTTAATCTCTGATTTGTAGAAGGTTTTGCTTTGGGATATTTGGTATGTCTGAGGATTGCCACCAAAGAGCCCTTCTGTTCTTTAATGGCTGTTCTAAATCTTAACAAACGTGAGCATGAAAACTATTGTGCTGCACTTGTGAGGCATATATCAAAGTTATATTTTTTAAAGCTTAGGAAGGCAGTTGAATCATGCATGCTCTTTATGGAGCTCTGATCAGGCTGATAAAGGCAGTTCAGCTTCAATAAATGCTTTTTAAGTGAATGTTTTGGAAAGTGAATAGGAAATTCAAAGCTCAAACTGTTGCCAAACTGCTCCCACAGCACTTTGATCACTTTGTTTCTGACATTTTGTTGAAAATGTCTTGTTTTTATTAAAATGTTGGCACCCAGAGACCAAGAAAGTTAACTGTAGTCACCAAAAATATAATATACACTAAATCATGGAATGACATGACTTATTAAGTACTTTGTACACATTCCTTATAAAGAAACTATGTCCCTCTGGGGTCACACACAGCATTGCACTTGTCTGAGAAAAAGTTCATATTGTTAAAAGAAGGAGAAGTACAGAAGATAAATCAAATACAAGCAGTTTGCCTCAGGCAAAGGGGAGGAAATTATACAGCTTTACTAGCCAAAAGATTAGTATTTCAATCATATACATTTTTTTTAAATTATGGAGATAAATGCTGAATTGTGAACCATGTATTTGTATGGTACTTCTAAATTATGATCATAGACCCTTTAAATTGAAGGACAGAGAGGATAAGACATTACGACCTTCTTACACCTCACATGCCATAATAATGTTTCTATAATTAGGGATGCAAATCTCTCTGATCACAAATGTCACCGTTTAACCTGTATGACTTCTGCAAAATTGAGGGTTGCATAAAATATTTGTGCAAACCAAAAATAAGTGACTTGAAAACTCCTCCAATAGACATACATTTGTATGAAATCAATAGGAAAATTTCTTTATCCATTTACATATATGTAAAAGTCATAGTCTAGCATTCTATGCTGCCGTTGCTGGCAAAGTAACAATGATAACTGGAAGCACAAGCAGTGTACTGCTTTCTTCATTATTCTTGTTACAAATCTAACACTTATTTTAACATTATTAGTTATAACTTTTAACACCTTTTTCAATTTTTTAAAAATTTTATCTCATTAACATATGATATCCCCTTGAGCAACTGCATGAATCTGTGATAATATTCATAGTTTATCTGCACTCCGCATTTGCCAAGAGCCTGGAATAAAATGACAATTCTAAAGAACTGAGGAAAATCAATGAATAATGATTAAACTCCACATCAAGTTGGTAAGGGAGTACCAAGAATAGGAGAAATACATATATCCATTCATACACATATACATACACACACATACAGAGTCATGTGTCACTCACGAGAAATACTTTCCAAGAAATTCATCATTTGGTGATTTTGTTGTGTAAATGTGGTAGAATGCATTTACACAAATGTAGATAACATAACTTACTACACGTTTATGTTACTACAGTCTGTTGCTGTCAGGCCACAAATATGTACAGCATGTTACGATGCTGAATTTGTAAAATAATAATAGGGGTGTATCTAAAAATATCTAAACAGAAAAGGTACAGTAAAAATGTACAATAATGTTATGAGACCATTATCATATATGCAGTCCATCATGAACTGAAAGTTGTTATGTGATGAACAACTGTATATACAACTTCCCACTAAGTGAAATAGAGTTACTATTTAATACTGATTTTGATGTTTATGATAATGCATTGACATGGTCATTTCAAATAATTTACATTAATTTTTATATTAAATAATTATAGAACCAGAGTTTTTTTTGTTTTGTTTTGGTTTTTTTTGAAACAAAGTCTCACTTAGTCACCCTTTGTAGAGTGTGGTGGCATCACAACTCACCAAGAGCAACCTCTAGCTCTTGGGCTTAGCTGATTCTCTTGCCTCAGCCTTCCAAGTAGCTGGGACTACAGGCACCGCCACAATATCTGGCTATTTTTTGTTGCAGTTTGGCCAGGGGCAGGTTTGAACCCTCTACCCTCGGTATATGGGGCCAGAATCCTACTCACTGAGCCACAGGTGATGCACTAGAACCAGCATTTTGATTAAAGATTCATACAGTCAGAGGGCGGAGCCAAGACGACAGACTACAGCCAACGTTTTGCAGAAGCTCCCGTCCAGAAGGAGGCTTGAGGGACAGAAGTTTAGCAAGTTGGCTGATGGTTTGGAGCAGAGCCAAGAGAGAAGATTGAGGAGCGCAGTTCAACCTTCCTGAGGCGAGCTGTGACCCCAAAAATACAACCAAAAGGTATAAAATCCACCACCAAGTGGATGGGAGTCCACTCCCCCACAACAAGGGCTCGCAGTTTATTCCATGCAAACAAGCAAGCAGAGTTCAAACTTCTTCCCACTCTATCTCACGGGAGAGTCCCCCTAAAAACTGGACCTCCTACCCCTGCTGGCATGCCACGGCACCCTCTGGCCAGGCAAAAAACTGTAAAACTGTATAAAACTGTATATATTCCCCACCTGCAACATTGAACTCCAAGGAGTCCCCACCCACACACTCCGAGGTCTGGAGGTTTGCTACCTATGGAATCCAGATTCTTGGGCATCTCCTTGAGAGAAGTGGAGGGAGAAGGGACTGGTGCTGTTCTGTGCTGACTGTGGCACAGGCGTGAGGAGAGGAGAATCGGCTCAGGGAACACCAATACAGCAACAGTGGCATCCTGAGCTGCAGACTGACACCATTCCAGCCCCATCTCTCTCTGCAAACAGAGGTTCTGGACAGCAGCCACAGGCAAAACACAGATAACTTTCATAAGTAAAGCACCAGCCCTCAGGGTCTAATACACCTGAGACAAAGGCAGTGGGCAGGCAGAGGCTAGAATTGACACCTGAGTGTAAACTGCTATTTGTCTGCTGTCCAGAGCTGAATCCAACCTCGGACTTGCAGAGAAATCTAGCCAGACAGAAGCCTAATTTAAGCACACAAGGCCCCCCCCCGCCGAACTCAGATTTCTGGTTGATTTTGCCAGTTGTAAACCCTGGTAGCAGTGGCCTACTGGAGTGAATAGGGTCACAGACCTAGGGGATTACGAGTGACTGGGTGCAAGGTGGGGAAGGAGGTATTAACCTTTCCAGACTAACCCATTTGCCAGGTCAGTCCCTCTGCCCTCACAGAGTGGGAGGGCCCAAAACTTCTTGCTAGAGACACGCACACTCCATGGGGGCCAGGGGAGGAGTTCCCTGCTCCAGGCTTCCAAGCTAGGTGGGCTTAGAACTGCTTGCTAGAGACACACCTGCCCTGCAGGTGGCGGTGGAGGGGTCTACCACTCTGGGCGGGCCCAGAACTGTTTGCTAGAGCCACATACATCCCATGGACAGAGGTGGAGGAGTTTCCCATTCCGGGCTCCTGTGCTGAAGGGCACAGATTGGCTTACTAGTGCCGCACATGTCCAATGGGTGATGGTAAAGGAGTCCTCCGCTCCCCCGCCCTACTCTGGCAGGGCTGAACTAGGACTGATCTGGTTGCTTGTGTACCCTGAACTACCGCTGCCATTCCCTCACCCCCGGCTACTCCAAGGTGCTGAACTAAGACTGATCTAGACACTACAGTTCCCCTGTTCCACCAGTTGTCCCAGAGGGGCTGAACTAGGACTGATCCAGCAGTCTCCTGCCCCCTGGTTCCCCCGGCAGGCTGAACGAGGTCTAATCTGGCCACACACACTCCTGTGCCCCAGTTGCCCCAGCACCCAAGAACTGGGAGAAGACAACAGACACACTCTGCCTGTCTCTCTGGGCAACCAGAAGAAGCCACCAACTGAACGGTTCTGATAAGGCCTCCAAACAAGGCAAACTCAGCATGGGGCGGAATCAGTGGAAAAACTCTGGCAGCACGAATAACCAGAGTAGATCAACACCTCCAAGGGAAAATGGGCAGACACAATGGAAGACCCCATCCACAAGCAAAAGGCTGAGATGTCAGAAATCGAGTTCAGAATGTGGATAGCAAATAAGATTAACAGAATGGAAGAAAGGAAGGAATTAGGAGTTCAAGACATTATTCAAAAGATTTCTCAAGAAATTATTCAAAAGATATCTCAAGAAATTTTTCAAAAGATGTCTCAAGAACTCAACGATTACAAAGATAAAATGATCAAAGATTTTGAAATACTGAGACAAGAGGTTTCAGCCCTCAAGGATCTGAAAGACACGGTGGAATCCCTGCGTAACAGAGTGCAACAGGCAGAAGAAAGGATCTCTGATTTTGAAGACAAAGCTTTTGAAGAAGCCCAGGAGCACAAAGATCCAAAGAAATGGAGAGCAAAAACAGATCTCACTCTCACAGAACTCTTCGATAATAAATCTATAAGTCCAATAAATCCATAGTGATCAAAACAGCATGGTACTGGCACAAAAATAGAGAGGTAGATGTATGGAACAGAATAGAAAGCC
This sequence comes from Otolemur garnettii, assembly GCF_000181295.1. Lineage (NCBI taxonomy): Eukaryota > Metazoa > Chordata > Mammalia > Primates > Galagidae > Otolemur > Otolemur garnettii. The sequence goes on from NW_003852435.1 coordinate 14,349,711, forward strand.
AACAGATGAATCCAACTA
>NW_003852435.1:14350898-14351708 GCF_000181295.1 Otolemur garnettii
TGAACATTTTTAAACAATAACTAAGAAAATGACATGAAGGCTATGTTTACCAATTTGGTGGAAGTGTTTTGGATTGTGTGAAAACCCCACACTGTACCCCAGAAGTGCATTAATGTACATAGTTACCATTCAAAAAAAAAAAAGAGATTCATACAGTCAGCAGTCTCTTCACTAGCGGTAAGGGAGTAATTCAGAACAAATCTCACTCACTAATGATGAACAACAGCAACAATGTTCTGGAATAAGGGAAGGCACTAGAAATCTGAGAAGATAATGTAACTACCAGGTAAGGATCCTGGAAAAAACAAACAACAAAACAGAACAACAGGGGAGTAAGACTGTCAATATAAACTGTTTTCTCCGGAAGACTTTTAATTCTAAAGGCAGCAGCCTAAAGTCTGCTTTAGGTGTTGGAATGGAATTTTTGACAGAAGGATTTTATTCTGGCTTGCAAAAGGAAGATTGCTTAGTCAACCCCTTCATAATATACTGAAACACTGAGATCTGAATCTTATGGAAAAAAAAACTCAGATATAAAGACTATAGTTCATCTTCAAACCATATTAATTCTTGATATTGCTTTAACATGATATTGAATGTATTGTGTTCTCGGTATCCTGGGAAGAAAGACAGAAAAGAAAAACCACTGGAGGAATATACATCATAGTCTTTAAAATATTTCTAACACAACTTCCAGCTATAACATCTAGATCCAAACAGACCAAGCTATGCACACGAGGAAATAAAACATCATAGAAAACAAAAGGAACCTGTAGAGATGCAATGTGTGGACGTAAACATTATTTCTAT
>NW_003852435.1:14352165-14353147 GCF_000181295.1 Otolemur garnettii
GTAAACCTTTTAAATCAGGATGAAGAAAGCAAATGGTAAAGCAACTTCAGAAAAAAGTTAAGGATATGTGGAAAAGAGCAAAAATCAGATTGAAAATTGATACTGAACACACACACACACCAGAGGCCAAGTACAGTATTAGAATTCTACATTCTTCAAAAATAAAGCTGAAATGAATATACTTGCAGACATAGAATCCAATGCTTTGTGTGGTTCAGTGGTTTAAATACTATTTGTGTTCTGATTTTGAAATACTGGTAGAATATTTAACTCTCTATTTGCTCTCTATAGTTGGATATAATTGACAACACTATGTGGTATCTTATATAAAAATTGAACTCCGGATATTGCTGAAAACTGCTCCACCCACAGCTTCCCAGGTGGCGGCAGTAGTGTGTGCATGACCACACTCTTTCTTCTATTCCCCCTAGGAAATCACCACCCATCATGCTGTTTACCAGACATAGCCACTAAAATGCTAAACCGCAGCAGCCAGAATCATCCTTGGGCAACTTCAGTCAGATTATGTCACTTTTTTCCTAAAACCAACAAGTGACTTTCCATTTCACTCATTAGAGATATATTGTTCCTTACAATGGCTTATAAATGCCTACATACCCTGTCCTCCCCCTTTACATGTCCTTCTGCTCTGATGTCATGCCCTGATACTCTAACTTACACCACATTTTATGTGTACCATACTTAATTCACGTTGGATTTTCTGTATTCCTCACATCCATTGGGCATTTAAGATCTATTGACTAGATAGCCTGCTATTTTTCCATAGAAGCTGCCTAAAGACATGAGTATTTCATATCAGAAACAAGTAAGAGTTTACTATAGCAATAATAAGAGCCAGAATATTACATTTTCTTAACTCATTTTCAAATCTCAGTTTCTACAGGGCAAAATGCAAAGGGCCAAGTGATGCCTGCACATGTAATGGGTTGTATTACATGAGAGCTCTGAACTTAGAAAACTC
>NW_003852435.1:14353740-14356595 GCF_000181295.1 Otolemur garnettii
GGTGTGGGAAGTTTGATGGAGGGACGGTCAATGGTGGGACCACACCTACGCTGCATATTGCAAGAATACATGTCAAATCTATTAAGCATAGAGTATAAATGTCTTAACACAATAATAAGTTAATGAGGTGAAGGCTATAGTAACTAGTTTGATGTAAGCATTCCAAACTGTATTTAAAATCAGCACATTGAACCACATAAATGCATTAATGTATACATGATTTATGTGTTTATGACTTAATAAAAATAAATAAATAAATAATTTTAAAAAGTAACACACCTGAAAAACCACAATCTCCCGTTCCTCAGTCCCAACAAAAGCTTCACAGAATGCATAGTGAATGTTCCTTCCTCTCAATTATTTGAGGGAGTTTGAGAGGAATTAATGCAAATTCTTCACTAAGTGATTGATAAAATTTACCAGTGAAGTCACTTAGTCCAGGATTCTTCTTTCTTGGGAAGAGTTTGATTACTAATTCAATCTCTTTATTTGCTCTAGATATATTCAGATTTTCTATTTTTTTTTTTTGAGTCAGTTCTGGTACTTTGTCTATTTCTCAAAATTTATCTATTTCATCTAGGTCAATCAATTTATTGGCATATAATTCTTCATAGTTTTCTGTTATAAATCTTTTTTTCTATAAAAATTGAAAATTTTTCAGTTCCAATTTTGATAATATAAACTCTTTTTTCTTAATCAATCTAATTAAAATTCTGTTATTCTGTTGAGTTTTTCAAAGAATCAACTTTTAGTTTTGCCAATTCTATTGTTTTTTTCTACTCTCTAATTTACTTATACATGTAGTAATCTATTTTTTTCTCTTTTGCTAGCTTTGAGTTTAATTTTTTCTTTTCATATTCTTTAGGGTAAAATATAAAATATTTGGTTTTAGATCTTTTTTTCATGTAGGTATTTCAAGTTATATATTTCCTTCTTAGCATTGCTTTCAGTGAATCTCATAAGTTTTGGTAAGATATACTTTTATTTTTATATGTTTCAGGGTATTTCTAATAGTTCTTTTATTTCTTTAACCTACTGGCTGTTAAAATTTGTATAGTTTAACATTAAAAAATTAGTGAAATTTCCAGTTTTCTTAATGGCATTGGTTTTTCATTTGATTACATTATGGTCAAAGTTGATAGTTTATATTTCAAACTTTAAATATATTAGGACTTGTTTTGTAGGCTAATATTTGGTCTGTATTTCAAAACGGTCCATCTGCATTTAAGAAGAATATATATCCTGCTGTGACTGAGTAGAATTTTCTGTACATATTGTTAGGTCTAAATTTTATTTTAGAGTGTTAAGTCCTCTATTTATTTATACTGCACTTATGGTTGCTTTGTTATAATAAATTAGTAAGAAAAATCTCCTATTATTATTTTAAAACTATTTCTCTTTTCAATTCTGTTTTTGGTTTTTTACACTTTTGGGATGCCGTGAATATTTTTATAATTGCTATACCTGCTTGGAAAATAGGCCTTTATGAATGCTTTGTCCATTGTTATTTATTTTTTTTAACTTAAAGTCCATTTTCATGATAATGTTATGGCTATCATAGTAATCTGTTAGTTTCTATTTGCATGAAATGGTTTTTTCTGTCAACACATTTTATCTTTGTATCTAAAGCAAGTTTCCTGTATTTTAAATAGCATACAGATAGATTATGTTTTAAAATCCAATTTGCTGACCTCTGGCTTTTAATCCATTTACATTTAAAGGAATTACTGACAAGGAATAATTTACTTCTTTCCTTTATCTTTTCATTTCTATATCTTATATATTTTTGCTCCTCTTTTCTTCCAGTACTGATTTTTATACTTAATTTTTGTAGTGTGCTATTTTTATTCCCTGTTTCTTTTCCTGTAGTGGTTATGGTTACCTTGTAATTCATTGTATTACAATTAATAACTTGCCATAGTTTGGATAATACTAACATAGTTTCAATAGTATATCATCACCTGGTCTTATAAATCTCTGTCTTATTCCCTTTTTATTTTTATTGTCATAATTATGTCTTTATGAAAAACAGAACTGGAACATTCATATGTATTTCAAAACAAACTAAAAAGCAACAACATTCAAAACTATCTGGTACTGGCATATAGACCAGTAGTAGGAAATAGGAAACCTGGGAACAGCCTTACTTGACAAAGGTGACAAAGTCATTCAATGGACAATCTTTTCAACAAATGATGGGGAAATTGGACATCCATGAAAGAGAAGAAAATTAGACTCTTATACCCTGTACATTAATTAATCCAAAAAAGATAAATAAACCTGAGAGCTAAAGCTATTAAACCCTTAGTTGAAAATTTAGCAAAAAATATTCATGACATTGGATATGACAATTATTTCTTGGATATGGCACTAATATCACAGGCAACAGAAGAAAAATTAGAGATGAAGCTTTATTAAATTAAATGTTCATTAAAGGATAGTAGGAAAAGAGTGAAAAGACAACTCACAGAAGAGAATATTTGCAAATCATATATCTGATATGGGATAAAATGCATTTAAAAAACTCTTCCAATACAACATGACTGACAATAGAAACAACTCAAGTAAAAATGGGCATAAAGTTTGAGTAGACATTGTTCAAATAAGATATAAATGGCAACCACATGAAAAGATACTAAACATCATTGATTATAGAAGTGAAAATTAAAGTCACAGTGAAATCCCAATGCACACCAACTTGATGGCTATTATCAAACAAAACAAAAGAAACACAGAAAATAGCAACTATTGGAAAGCCATGGTGGAAAACAGTTCTGTGGTTCTTTAACAACATACATCTAGGAAAACCATATTTATACATATATATATTTTATTACACACACATATATATATAT
>NW_003852435.1:14358575-14375342 GCF_000181295.1 Otolemur garnettii
AAAATATAAAAGATTTTGGAAATCAATATTAGTTTAACATTGCACATATTATTTTAAAGTAAATTACTTACCAATAAAAGTAGAGAAAAACTAAATTATCCCTAAATTTCATATTTTAATCAAAAACATTATTACATGAATCTTTAATTTACAAACTTGAAATGATTTGATATAAATAAACCTTTAATTCTACTCTATTGCCTATGTCACAATTTTGTAATAGATATTTTACCTTATGGTTAAATACTGTGGTCATCGTATTACTCAATATCATTTTAAGTACAGTTGCAGCTGCATCATTATTCAAGTATTTGAATATTGCTTACTTGAAAAGGTTAACAAATATAGCCACTGAGATTTACAATGATTAGATATTTTTGTTATAAATGTACTTTTAATGAAAGGGTTAGGATTATAAGTTAGTAATCATTTCACTATACTCTCTATAGCCCGGTTTCTGTAGTTAAAGCTGCATTTCAAATTAAGCAATTTCAGTATTTAGGAAATAAAAATACTGCTTTTGTTGGGGAAGCTATGAACTGCAGGCCACATTGTGGATTTCTAGGTCCTTAAACATGACCCTTTGACTGAATTCAAATTTTACAGAACAAATCCTTTCATTAAAAGAGATTCAGTAGAAAAAAGACCAAACTTCTCTTGCTTCCTTTTGTGCTTAGAAAAGAACAATCTTGAAATGACAAGGCCACAGTTTTACCACCCCTTTAGATTTTAGATAATAACTAAAAGTAACCTATAATATTAGAAAAAATCAGATTTAAAAACAACTGGTGTCTACATGATTAAAGGTAAATATAGGACTTATTTGATAAATCATCACATATCTCTAATTTAGATACTAGAAACATAGAAAATAATGTTTACCTCCAATGAATCTATTTTTACTCACTGTTTTTCAGTCTGCTTTAAATCTCTCTGTTGTGAAATTAAAGAGAAATTTGAAAAGTTGTTTGAAAGGTTTTTACAAAATATTCATTTGTGTTAGCAGGATTAGGTTTTTAAAAATACTTTGCAAGCAATCTTTGTGACCTTTAGGCTAAATGTTAACGCTGCTAGAATCCTTGTTAATTTAGGAACTGTCTTATCATATTCCTATTATTTCAATGTAGATTTATTGATTCTCAGTTAAACCTAGATTTATTGATTCTCAGTTAAATTTATAATCCCTGAATACCAAAACATTATCATACTAGCTTATCCTAGGACTTGATAGAGTGTAAGACATTGGCTGCTGAAGGTAGGGCTGGGCAGATGTACCCTAACTTATTGTGTTTTCCTTATGTGCAAATCAGAGGTCCATAGAATTTAAGGAAATAGGCAGGAGAGCTAAAAGTAACTTAAATTTATTTATTCAAAATATGGTATTTGTTTGAAGTGCTTGCTTACATGCTGGGCTCATCTGAGGAAAGTCTCCATGACCATGAAGACAGTTCAGTGGACATTATCCAAAAGAGATCCAAAGAGAGAAAAACAAAAAGGGAAATAATGAGACCAGAGAAATACCTGGAGACGTAAATACTCCAACATCATGAAAAGATATTATTTCATAGATCCTAGAAGATCTGCAAACACAAAGCAAATCCTAGAATATCTGCAAACCCAAAGTACGCAAATCACAGTCAAATGGCTGAAAACCAAAGACCAAAAATAACCAAAAAAGATACTTGGCATTGCAGTAGAAAATGATGGATACCAGAAGACAGTGGAATATTATTTTTTAATTGGTAAAAAATTAAGGAAATAAAACCAGACTCTACATTCTGGAAAAATTGCCTTATGATAAAATATAAATATAAAATAAAATATTCTGACAATAATATAATAAATATAATATATAAAATAAAATATAAAACAAATAATTTTCAGCAGGCCAAAAGTTGAAGGAATGCATTGCCAAGAAACTATGTTAAAAGAAAAGTGTGAAACTAAAAGGAAATAATTGAAGAAGATAAAAGCATCAAATTACATGAGGAAAATAAAAGAATAGAATTGCATATCTGTGAGCCCCTTGTGTTTCTATAACATTATATAAACTGGCATAGTAGCTTGTGCCTGTAATACCACTGCTTGGGCGGCAGGAGGATCATTTGGCCCAGGAATCCAAGGTTATAAAGAGCTATGATGGAGCCACTGCACTCCAGCCCCTGGGTAACAGAGTGCGACCCTATTTAAAAAAAGAAAAAGAGAAAAGAAAGAAGAAACTGAAAAAATACTAATTATGGCCAATATTAAAAATATAAAAAGGGTATGTGTTTTGCAGGTTTTTGAAGGAGTATGTTCACCAGGCATCTGTTCGTGACCTATCAGAATCTTCTTCAGTGGCCCCCAAAGCTGGGCCAATTTTCCCTAGGAGCTTTAATGTATCAAGTACAACTTTTTCATGTATCCATCTATAATCCATTATATTTATTTAGCCTAAATCCTATTGCATTTGTTATTGTCATTATATATATTATATAGCAGTATTTATGGAAGGAGGGAGCTCTTAGGCTCCAGCTATTTGCCAAGAACATGTAATAACATATAACTCCCCAGGATCTCCATAGTGTAGCAATTGTTTGACAGGATACATGAAAATTCAACGCTGCTATCCCCTGCATTTCTCCAAACATTCTGTTACATTCAAGGCATTGTCATCTAAGTTTCTCTAGATACAGTTAAGGAAAAAGAGACGAGAAACGTCAGTGTCATATATCATAAATTTATTAAAGTAAGAATATTACCTCCTTATTAATTCATGCCAGTTAACTATACAAAAAAGCAAAGCTGATTTTGTGTGTTAAATTTATTTCACACTAAATACTCATTCAAGATACTTTTCTTCCACTGTCCCTTCAGGGACAAAACCACAGATTAGGGCATTTAACAACCTATTTTGAAAGCAGCACTACTGAATCATTAGGGCAGATTGTCAACAGAGAAAAATGAATTAGCTATCCAGATAATGGTGTCATTCATCTAGATTTGAGGTCTGTTCAGGTGTTCATGAAATAAGAACTAGTTTTTTTTTTTTTTCTCCCTGAGATACCAGAGATAGATGAAAATGAGAGAAAAAATGGACATTGACTTAGATGCCATACAATTCAGTGTTGCCCTTGACTCAGAATATTTCTTTCTTTTTTTTTTTTTTTTTTGAGACAGAGCCTCACTATGTCACCCTCAGTACAGTTCTGTGGTGTCACAGCTCACAGCAACCTCCAATTCTTGGATTTAAGCAATTTTCTTGCCTCAGCCTCCCAAGTAGCTGGGATTACAGGAGCCCACCACAACGCCTGGATTTTTTTTCTTTGTTGCAGTTATCATTGTTGTTTAGCTGGCCCAGGGTTGGGTTCAAACCTGCCAGCCTAGGTATATGTGGCCAGCACCAAAACCACTGCACTAGAGGCACCAAGCCAAGAATATTTGTGTTTTGAAAAAATAATTTTATATTTGAATTGACTGAGGGTTTACAATTTCGTTGAAAGTTGTCAATCTCAGGATTAAAATTTTACAACATAAATTAAAATGGTGGGGTTTATAAAACTAATTGATATTATAATAAATCATATGCTCATCTATATGCCTCTTCATTACCATTGTGGTATCACAATCAAAAACGGGTGCCATGTTACAGTCTCACATTAAAACAAATTGTAAGAAATCTGCGCAGATTTAGGTTTTGATACACTTGTATCAGAAATTACTATTCTCAACAGTTATTTGATAAATTTAGAATTGATAACCCCCCCCAAATGTATACTTACTATTTATCATTATGGTTAATAATGAAACCACAGCTGCTAGTCCTAACTTTGTAGGAATTGAAAATTTGCACTGACAGGTTTGCTGTCTACTGATGTGAAGAATTGCTTAATTGCTGCCCTATATGTTACCCACATGTAAGACCCCAGTCTGAGTGGCATGTCTGTTACATATCATTCCTACTATTCAATGGTCAGTTATTATCACCTTCAGCACCCACATTTTACAAAATGTGCCTATGTTGGTGTGGTTACATCAAACCAATCAACATAGCTTTTGCCTCATTTACTTGATTATTGTGTTAAGACATTTATGTTCTACACTTGACAAATTTGACTTGTACCCTTGCAATATGCTTCATAGGTGTGGTCCTACCTTTTACCCTCCCTCTATCAAACCTCCCCCGTCTCCACCCTTCCCACTCAATTTCTCTCCTTCATCCTGGGCTATAGTTGTGTTAAAGTGTGGGTAAATACAAGTTGGTTTCATAGAAGTACTGAGTGCTGCTCTTCCTTTTCCCCACCTCCCTCCTCCCTTTTCTCTCTCTCTGCTCTGCCCTTCCCCACCTTCCACTAAGTCATTAATTATCTTCATATCATAATTGAATACATAGGATTCATGCTTCTCCAGTGTTTCAATGTCTTGAGCATTCCTCTGTCAAAATAAAAACAATGGATCCTGTGCTTGGACAGAGAAGATACACACTATATCCATGTTCACCATTCCTTGCAAACTCACTTACATATGGCACATGTGAGGCCCTGTGAGGAAGTATTTTGTGTCACTCAAAATGTTTGGAAATTCATTGAACCTCAAAGCCAGTACAAAGTACAGGGAAAACTACATTTCCCACTAAAATCATAACTTGTTCCAAGCACAGTAAGAAAGCAATGGCATTCTACCAAACTCTCTACCATTTCCTCTCTTACTTATGTTATTTTCCTGTAATAGCCTACTGCATAAGTCAAAAACAACATCATGGGAAGGAGAAGATAAGCAAACCCTTAATCTCTTAACTTCAGTCTTAATCATCAGTAAACTTAAAGTAGAAAGTGTTATTAGAAGATCACACATGAAGAAATGAAATAAGAACAGCTAGCTTTGTGCTGTACTTCTACTGTACTGGTAAAAATAAAGTACATATATATGTACAAGCTATAAAATACAAAATGCGTATTTTTGGCAGTTTTGCATGCAAATTAAATGTTTTATCCAGGTTTCTATTGGGTCTGTTGACTCCTGTTGTATCTGGAACTCTCAGGAGTCCCTTGGAATAGAACAAAAATGGTAAAAATGACTTTCTCTGTCCTATCCTTTTGACAGCAGATATTGGTAGATTTTAGTGTCAAACAAGCAATGCTTCAATGCGGAGACTTGATGCCAATTGTTTTCTCAAAATCTTTACCTCCCTGTGGACTACTTGCCTCTTCCTAAGGCCTACCCAACATTAGGTGCTTCTCTTGTTTCCAAGCAAGACTGTACATAGATTCAACTATATAAGAATTTTAGAACCCTAAGAAACCTTTAAGCCACACACACACACAAAAAAAATGTTTCTGATTAAGTGTGATTGCGAGGAATATTTAGATATTCATCAATCTTTCCGGAGTCTCTTCCTACACAAGAGATTCTTCAACTGTCCAAACTCTTGTGAACTCCCCATATGCATTTGTATTTAGGAAAGAACATCTGACCTTATAGAAATTGCCCATGATGCAGGTAAGTCTATGCCTCTGAAGAATAAATAAGTTTGCAAAGTAGAAGTATAACTCATGAACTCAGAGGAAGAGGGCCATTTTACTGGTTACCTGAAAATATTGCACTGTATATTTTTCTTTTTAGCAATATGTGACTTAGTTATTGGAGGAAATAAACCAAGGCAGGTATACTTGAAAACATTAGCCTCACATTATTAATCTTTTTCTCTGTCCCTTCCCAACTACCCTACTCCATTCTAGTTTCTTTGCCATACCCTCAGCAGCAGTACTAGTAATCTCCGTTCCCATAAGAAGGTTAATGAGGGAGAATTTCTCATAAAATCTTCACGTATTTCCTTTGTGTTACTAACTTTACCACCTTGCTTGTCTGTTCTCAACAAAGGAAAGAAACATTATAGATTTAGGGTAAGCCTAAAATAGACTCCCAAAATATTTGTTAACTATGTTAGGAATTTATATGTTGCAAGAAATGAAATTACTCTTGTATTATATTTTAAGATATAACTTTCCATATAGCACCCTCTACATGAAAAAGTAAAATAAGGTGATAGGAAATAAATTTTATCCTAATAGATCAAATCAGTCAAATCAATCCAAGCAAAGATTCCATTTCAGAATGGGAAGTGAAATTAAATTTTTCTGCCATAGAGCCTGCTTCTAAGTTTGATATCTAGGAGATATTAAATATATATCTGCAAACATATCAATATAGAAAGCTTATGCAAATACAAATTTGATTACAGTTAAAGTTATGTATTATTTTGTATATAGGACATTCTATAGCACACGAAACATTTGACATGAATAAAATTAAACTTGCATGTTCCCATGAAAGGTAAAAATAAAAGATGGTTTTTATAAAGTATATCTTCCAGGAACAGTGTACAGGTCCTTCCATAATCTTTAATTAAATTAGCACTGAAAACATTCTGAGATGTCTTTGTAGTTTGCTGAACTTCCGAGAAGTTTCTGTATAGTTTCTTTATCTTCTTCCATTGTGTGATTGTTTTACAAGACCTGTGAACTTTATATTTGTGTGTGTGTGTTTGATATGAATATTGACATTTTATTTCCACTTTTACGATTCTTTTGAGCATTTTCCTATGTGGATTGGTCTAATTGTGATGAGTTCTCTCAGCATTTGTTTGTCAGGAAAAGGCTTTGTTCTCCTTCATTTATGAAGCTTATTCTGGCAAGATATAAAGTTCTTGGCTGACATTTTTTTTCTTTTACTACTTTGAAAATGCCATCCATTCTCTTCTGACCTGAAAAGCTTCTGCTATTCATTGCTAGTTCATTGTTAGTATGACAGGCTTTTCTATATAGGTGACTGGATGCTATTTTCTTTAGTCTTGCTATTTTCAAATTATTTATTTTGCTTGTCATTCTAATTATAATATAAAGTGGAGAAGTCCTTTTTGCAATGTATTTTCATAGGGGTCGTTAGGCCTCCTATACCTGAATGTCTAACTCACTTCCTAGTTTTAGGAAGTTTTCATCAATTATTTCCTTAAATAGTGTTTCTAAAATTTTAAACACCTATTCACCCTTGGAAATATTGATAATTCATAAATGTGGTCACATTATGTAGTCCCAGACATTTTGAAGGCTTTGCTTATTCACTTTTATTCTTCTTTCCCCTCTTTTTGTTTGACAGAATTATTTCAAAAAAAACCTTCTTGAGGTTGAGTGAATGTTCTGCTTGGTCTCTTCTATTTTGGAAGATTCCAAATGTCTTTCATATATTCTTCAATAGATTTTTTTTGGCTTCAGAATTTCTACTGCTTTGAAGTTATCTATTGCCTTGGTACATTTCTCATTCACATCCTGAGTGGATTTTCTGATTTCTTCATATTGACATTCAGATACTTTTGCACCTCACTGAGTTTCTTAGCATCTATATTTGGAATTTAGTGTTTGCCATTACAAGAAATTCTTCTTAACGAGGATCCATTGCTACATAATTTTTGTAGTCCTTTAGTAGGGACATATTTTCTTGCTTTTTCACGTTTCTCATGTCTTTCTGTTGATATTTTCATCTTCATTTGCTTTGATTTTTTGAAATTGCCTTTGAAAGAGGGATGCTTTCCCAAAAGCATGTATGTTGTTATTGACTCTGATGTTGGGTTCCTACACTAGTGTGATATTTGTATAATTTCTTAGGCAATATGTGGGGTCATTGATACCTATGATTTCTTTGGTGGCTTAGGGTGTGGTTATTAGTTGAGGCCGTGCTGAAGTTTTGGTGGGGACTTGCATGCCAGGTGAGCCAGTCTTTGGGTCCTAGTACTGGAAGCATTGGCCTAAGTATGGTTGCTTTTCAGCTTCAGAGAAGCTTATTCTGGCAGCAGAGTTAGTGTGTCATCTTAGCTAATTATTGAGCCTTCCGGTGGCTTACTCAAAAATTAGTAGTTGGAGAAAAGACTGTGAGTATTGGTGGGTTATTTTGCCCCTGAGCAGCTGGTGTGATGTAGGAAGTGGTGGTAGTGATGATAGAGCCACCTTCTAAAACCCAAGTAGTCCATGATGCTGTTAATAGCTGCAATAGATAGGACAGCCCAGTCCTCAGTCTCATAGCTTCCTGTAACAGGGTGGTGAATATTGTTCTAATTGTGTTCAGGATAATTTGTTCTCCCCTGTGCCTTCATGGGTGCACGTCAGCTGCAGCTAATTCACTTTGAACTAAGCCCATGGGCAGAGGATGCTCAGATTTAAATTCTCAATATAGTCCCTTGCTCTGTGCTTGCAATCAAGGAGGGCAGGCCATCTTTCTTGCTAGTGTCTAGGGAAAGAAATTGTAATGAGTGCAATACACTATGCTCAGTTTCATCGGAGCCTGTAGTAGCCTGGTGGGGCTTGTTCCAGGTGTGTGTAGGAGAGACTGAGACTGCAATTAATTTTCTGCTGGGCAGGACTACAGTTCTTTTTTTTTTTGAGACAGAAACTCAAGCTGTCACCCCAAGTAGAGTGTTGTGGCATCACAGCTCGCAGCAACCTCCAATTCCTGGGCTCAAGCGATTCTCCAGCCTCAGCCTCCCAAGTACCTGGGACTACAGGTGCCCTCCACAACTCCCGGCTATTTTTTGGTGCAGCCGTCATTGTTGTTTGGTGGGCCTGGGCTTGATTCAAACCTGCCAGCTCAGGTGTATGTGGCTGGTGCTTTAGCCACTTGAGGCACAGGTGCCGAGCCAGGACTATAGTTGTCTTAATTTGAACTCCACTCAAGGGAAGAAGACTGCTCAGCTTTAAACTCCCAAAATGGTCCTTGGGGTTGTGACTGTAGAGGGTGAGACTTCTTCCAGACAAGTAGCATGTACAAGATCCTGTGGGAGTGCTGTGTGGTCACGTCTTGGTATCATGCCTATTCCAGGGCAGTGGGAATCATCTGATGTATGAAAGATGGAAGGCACTATAAATTGGAACTAAAACTAGAAGTGATTATTACATATTGATGTTTATAAATAGCCACACAATATGCCTAGTCATTTGTGTCTTTAATCCTGTCATAAAATTCATCAAGTAGGCATTAATGTTATAAACATTTAATAGATGAGAAAATTTAGACTTGTGAATGTGAAGTGATGTGCTTACTGTACCATGAATATGTGCCAGAATTGGGGTCCCAGCTTCACAGCTGTGGAGTCTAATGTGGTAATCCACACATCCATTGTAATGAAGAGTCAAGTACTAGCCTGGGGCAGTGGGAAAAATCAGTGATAAGATGTGTCCTGACTTAAAATCTTGATATTTTGTTCATCATGGATATTTTCCTTGATTTGTACTTGTTAAAATAATGCATTAAATATTTATCTTGATTACTGGATTTAGCACACCATTAAATTTTGTGCCCAAGGCAAATGCCTCACTCATTTCACTTGCCCAACACTAGTCCTGGCTCTGTGACACATCCAGTGCCATTAGCACTGCAGGAATGAAAGAATCTGGATGAAGTTTCTGACCAACAACTCATTGGTTTAATGAGCAAGAGGCACTCATTTAATAACTCATCTGGGCTTTAATTCCCCCATCTTGGAATTGGGAATCATAATGTATAATATAAAATGCCATTATGATTATTCAACAAGTTATTTATAAAATACTTTATAAATACTATTCAACATTATAATCTTTAAGTGGATATGCTAATAGAGGAAAGCAGAAGTAAAGAAAGGTAAATATCGTCCTTTCCTTTGAAGATTATCTTAGAATTTGTATGCAATTTCACATTGCAAATAAAATAGTTTTCATCCCCTAATCAACCCTGTTAAGAATACTTAGAAAGAAATACACTCATTTTATTATAGAGGGAAATAAAACATCAAAAAGTAATGAAGTTAGTAATGAAATCACTCTCTTCTTTTAGTTCATTGCTCAGTTCTGTCCTCATTGCTGCTGTGCCCAAATTACCCAGTAAAAATATTCATATGTCTTGAAAGGTCAACTGAAATTGCTCCAATTTTATTAAAAGAGCAGCATTATGCTTCAAGTGAAACAAAGAAGAAAACATTACCCTGTATATATTTTTTTTCCATTGCCAGCTCCTCTGTATTTGGCTACCGTATGGTGGGCTACAGCAAATTTAAATATGAGATATTATCATTGGGTAAGCTGAGTGTAGGAAACATACAAACACTTATGTCCTACACTGCCAACCTCTTTTGAGTCTTAAACTTCTTAAAAATTATTTCAAATTTACTATTTAAAAAGACTAGAAAAGAACATGGGAGAATATTAGTTGGAGCAGGTGTCACAGATATTGAATGATATTCAGACAAGATACGTAACATCTCTGTGAACTTATTTGCCAATTTTTAATTTTGATGCCAACACCAGCGTTTTAGTAAAGTAGGCATAATGAAAACCTCATGGGAGAACTTTTCTTCCTCAGAACTCTGATGAGTATTAAATGTGTTTAAAAATGAAATTAATGTTAGAATAAAATTAATCTGGAAGCAACTACCTTAAATTAAACTAGTTTCTATTCACTTAATATCAGCACAGCCATCCTCATGGTCTTAAAAAACAAAAATGTCCCCAGATATTGCCAAATGTCCCCTGCTGAGGCCAAAATTGCCCCTCATTGAGAATTATTCCATGAGACAATCAGAAAATTTTTCTCATAATCAGAATATGACACATATGAGTCTTCTTAATCAAATGGGATTTACTAATCAGAGAACTGGCTGTTTACCTATTACTCTTCATTTTCTGTAAGGTTATTTACTTAATTTAATGTCTGTGAAGAAAGGAATAACTTGGTGCCTTGTTTACCATAATGGTCCAAACAACCAACATTAAACAGTGCCAGGTAAACCTAATATGGGGTCCACAGCACACAAATAGTTTCAGACTCCCACCTATGGGGATGAAACTTCTAATGAAGTCTTCGCCCCATTGTGGAGACCCTTGTGCAGTGAAAAACCTTGAGTTATAGAGTGAAGACTTTCAGCAAATCTAGAGTTGAGGAGCACTAACCATGGTGTTAACCATCTTTTCTGAAAAGTATAGGAACTTGTTTACATAGATCATAAAATATTAATTTTAAAATTAATATTATAAATGAGCAACTTGGGACTTCAAAATATCAGATATTTTGGTTTCTGTCACACAAATTATTTAGAGAATTTGGGGCACTGTTTATTTGAATAGTATTCTATATATTTTGCATAAATCAAATTCTCTGAGGCAATTGAGAAACAGGAATGGAAATGTTTCTATAAAGGAAGGTATCTCTGCACAGCTTAAGAGGCCCTAAAAATTATATTGAATTACATTGCAATCTGGTAAGCCATGGTTTATTCATGAAGAAAATAGAATAATCTTAGAAGTATGCTTTGTTTAAAGAAAATGATTTTATTTAAGATATTTCATTTAAAATATTCATCAGTCTTTTTTAAAATAAATTTTGGTATATAATTAAGGTAGACAACATGATGCTATGCTATACATATAGATAGTGAAAATGTGACTATAGGAAGCAAATGAAGATATCCATCATCTCACATAGGTACCCATTTTTTGTGTGGGGCAAGAGTGGCTAAAATCTACGAAGTGTGAATTCTATATACAGTACAATTTTATTATATGTAATCGTCATGTTGTTTGTTAGACCTCTGAACTTGTTCCTTTTTTGTTTCTGCTCCTTTGTGTTCCGTGACCTGCGTTTCCCTACTTCCCCCTTCAATACTCCCATCATCATCCTAATTCTGATAACCATTATTTTGCTTGCTGTCTCTGTGTATTTGAACTGTTCATATCTATATGTATATTCCACAAACAAGTGAAAATATGCAGTATATTTATTTCTGTCTAGATTATTTCATTTTGGATATTTAAACTGTTAAAATAAAAATATTTTGGCACATTTTGGAATTTTCAAAATCAATTTTGTGAAACATTTGTTTCCTACAGACAATATGATTTTCTTTGAGCAAGTATTAAAAACATAATTTCATTTACTCCATGGTGTAAGTGAGAAGCTATTGTGTAGCAACAAACTTTCGGAAATATAAATTATTTAAACTGCATATTGTGAAAATTGATAACATTTTATTCATTATAATATAAATTAAAATAATTAAATAATTTATACTTATTTAATAATGTATATCCCTTAAACAATTAAATATATGTTTAAAATTTAATTTGTCTGTCATGTCAAGGTCTAGTTTTCCACAAGTAGGTTTCTGATACGAGTAGTTGTATAAATGCTCACTACTAAAGGAAATACTGAAAAGATGGCAAAATCCTTGCTGGGGTTAACCTATACACATACGATAGGAGATGTTAAAACATCTGGAGACTCACAATGACATGATAGCTCATTTTTAAATAATTTACAGCATACCTAATAAACTACTATACTCACGAGGAAATCAATAGTCTAAAAATTATAGATTTTAATTTTAACACTTCAAAACCTCCTGTAGCCCCTGCTAATTTTTGTTAATCTCTCTGTGATTCATTTCTTAAGTCTATAACATGAGAAATGGTCATAATAACAACAAAACCTCGATGCTGTTTTCTCAGTAATTGAGAACAAAGTGATTAAACTCTTTTAGAATTAGCTTGCTCTATGTTGTGTGCATGTTGGTATTACAAAGTAATGGCAAGAGATTATAATTTTTTAATAATACATGAATAAGTAAATTATTCAATTATATGAATAAACACCACTTACTGAACACCTATTCAGCATAGGCACTCTGCTACAACTATAATAGCTAACATTTGTTAACTAATGTTATTTGGCACCTGGTGGGTGCTTTATATTAATTGTCGTACTTAGTCCTCAGAAGAACCCTCTGAGGTAGGTATTAGGTATTATGACCTTCATTTTTCTCATGAAAAATTTGAAGATAAGGCCTCAAGGGGGATGAACTGCGTCCCACAATTATGTACTTACTTATCCGTCTTCATGATTACTTTATCTTAGTTATTCTTACTATAACACATTGCTTGTTGGTAAATAAATGAAAGAATGACTGAATGAACAGATGTAAGATTTATCAAGAAATACACTTATTTAACACCTTTATTTTGTTTGAGTCAATTATTCAAAATGGCTTAATCCCAGGAATCTATGACTATGTTACAGTGCATAAAAAAAAGGAATTGAAGCTGTTTTGAATAATGAAATTAATAATGAAAGTTACATAACTAATCAGCTGACCGTAAAGTAGGGAGATTTGCCTGGGTTATTCAGATAGACATAAGGTCATCAGAAGGGCCTTAAAAGTAGAATAAGGGGCATCATGTGAAAAGTGAGTTGTGTGAGAAGGATTCACTTTGGCTGCCTTTGAATAGGAATATCAAATCAAGGAATATGTGTTCCCTTTATAAATTAGAAAAGGCCATAACTTGGATTCTCCTGAAAGGACTCATCCCTGTCAACATACTCATTTAAACCCAGTGAAATTGTGTGGACTCCTGCCCTACAGAACTGTAAAATAATAAATTTGTATTGTTTTAACTCATTTCATGTGTAGTATTTTTTTTATTTATTAAATCATAGTTGTATACATTAATGCAATCATGGGGTATTGTGTGCTGGTTTTATATACAATTTGAAATATTTTCACCCAACTGGTTAACATAGCCTTCATGGCATTTTCTTAGTTATTGTGTTAAGACATTTCTATTCTACATTTAGAAAGCGGCTAAGGTGCCAGCCACATACACCTAAGGTGGCAGTTTCGAATCCCCAGCCTGCCTGCCAAACAACAATGATGGCTGCAACCCAAAAATGGCCAGGCGTTGTGGTGGGTGCCTGTAGTCTCAGCTACTTGGGAGGCTGAAGCAGGAGACTCGCTTGAGCCCAGGATTTGGAGGTTGCTGTGAGCTGTGATGCCATGGCACTCTACCCATGGGGATAGCTTGAGGCTCTGTCTCAAAAAAAAAAAAAAAAAAAAGAAAGATTCACATGTACCCTTATAAGATGGACCATAGGTGTGGTCCCACCAATCACCCTCCCTCCACCCATCCTTCCTCTATCTCTCCCCTCCCTATCCTCCTTCCCCATATTCTTGGGCTATAATTGGGCTATAGCTTTCTTATGAAAGCTATAAATTAGTTTCATAGTAGGACTGAGTACATTGGATACTTTTCTTGTGTAGTATTTTTTTAATAGCAGCAGTTGGGAACGAACGCAGTTAGTCTTTGTAACTTTAGCTATTTTCTTTGATAAAGCATATGACAATTTCTAAAATAAATAAAATAATTAAACTAGAGCCCCCCCCGCCCCCGGTCTAGTTTATCTTAAAAGAATCTGCATACATTCTAAGTGAGTCACTATAAAACCTGAACAACAGATATGGTTCTGACCCTTCCCAGGTGTCTGGCAGTCCTGAGGATGACCACAGTCATGTAGATCCTAAAGAAAAAAAAAAAGTTTACATTTTATGCCAAAATTTATCACTGAATACTATCCTGAAATTTTAGGCTTAACTAAGTATAGTTTCCAGAAACTTTAAGTACAACCTTTATAAGAATATCAAATAAAGATATGCCAAATATTTATTCAACTCCGTATAAGGGCTTGAAATCTCATTACGGGATGGATAAAATATACTTTTAGAAACAAACTTCTAGGTTCCACACAAAAATTGGTAATATTCTACAAAGGAATAAAATGGAAACTTTAGGATAAATTTAACTAGAAAGAAATTATTTGCAACTCTCCTTTTCAAGGCTTACAAATTGGCATGGAGCATCACAGATTCTGTTCTCCTAATTGATTGTGAGTATCTAAGTACCCCACTAAAATGGAATAATCATGGAGGAGGACTTTAACAATGACCCTGAGAGATTTTGGGCAGTCATACATGGATTTATTACTTCTGTTTTCAAATTTGGTGTCATCTGATTAGCCATCCTCCCAAACTTATCATGAATAATGTTCAAAGGTTATTCTTGATTGCAAAAAATACCCATTTTATTGTGTGTTTCCTGCTTATTTACAAAGATGTAGTAAGTGGTGTCATTGTCTTTAACAGTAAAAGCTTTTCTGGAGTGAACAATATAAAAATTGAAATCAGGAGTTTTTGTTTTAGGAATTTTAGTAGAGAATATAGGATTAAACATTTTTTTATTTAAAGCTGACCTTAATAAAAAAAATGAGTAAGGATTTAATATTTTAAAAGACTATTCTTTATTGTTCCTTCTGAAGTTTAACAAATCAAGTCTAAGACTTTCTCCTCAGAGATCTCTTACCATCTTCACAGATGTTGATTTTTGCTTTGTTTTTCTAATTTGTTACAATCATTAGCCTGCCAGAAAATGATCTGTATTACCATTTGTGAGACTGAGACACTTTTAGATATTGACAAGGCACCAAGCAGCTTTTCATGGAAGGGCTCAGGAGCATGAACTCTACCTGGTAAGTAAAAACCATGTTTCTAATGGTGAGCTTCTCACATTTAATGATAGGTCAGTGATCGCTTCTCACAGATTGTATTACATGGAGGAAGAGGCTTGTCTTCATCACCAGAGAAATGTATGGTCCTTATTTTCCTATACAAAAACTATTTCTGTGAAAAATTACAAAGCTCATTAAAATTATTTGATTCTAAAATCTAAATTTTAGTAGAAATGAGATCCCATTTAATTTTTGTCCATTGGGAATTAGAAACAAACTAATTAATAAAGAAATATTACTTATATAGCCATAAAAAATAGAACACTTAAAAACAATAGTCCAAAACAAATAACTATAATTAAATTTTTTTCGCTGGGTCCTTTGTAAGTGATTCTTGTTGCTTTGAGTCTGAGTTTCCCATCACCTTTCATATGCTTGCCCGCTTCTTGCATACAGCCTTAGAAATTGATTTAGTTTGTATTACATATTTATTATAACTCTTTAGAGAAGTTACCTTCTCTACCTTTAATGCTACCTTTAAGCATTGAAACATACTTATAAATCAATTTTGTGATATACCATTGTAAGTACCTACTATACTCTTTCCATGGGTCTCGAGACTATTTTGCTTTGTGGAAGACAAAAAGTTTAGCCTGTAGATTGTATCAGCCTGAGTGCAAGAATTTGGTGTTTGTAGTTATCATTTGCAACATCTAACAAATCAGAATGCAGGAGAGTACAATTTTTATGAATAAAATACATAATTATTTAATATTAATTTGATTATTTTTCTCTTAAACATAGAACTTATTATTTATGCTGAGACCATGGACACATATCTGGGGCCTTTTAATACATTTTATCCTGTGAAAATCTCTGAAAAACATATATGAAAGTAATTTATACATTTGTCTTTTATTTGGCAACACTTCCCATGACCGGTTTATAATAATGTTAGAGTTATTTGAGAAATAGAAAGCATTCTAAATAAACAAAATTATCTAGTATGTTTTTTGTACAATGAGACAATAATTATTTGAAATTGTCCCCAAAGGACTTCTGAAAAAAATATAAATTTTGAAAAATAAATATTTTTCTTTTCTTTTTATACTTAGGGTTTGTTCTTAAGAAGGAAAACTCAAAAGAATTATCCATAGAGCTTCGGTCACTTGATCAAGCATGACTCTTAACAGCCTGAGAAACAGTAGTTTGATTATTTATGAATCAAAGTGCTAATATAAGTAAACACAGAAGGTAACACAATTTAACGATCCTTAGTCTATCACTGTTATGACCATGGGAAAGTCAGCAGGAAGCCAGATCTTATTCTTGTGACACATGAAATCTGTCTGAAAAGATAATACAGAAAGCAGTAACAAAATTTGACTACTATTGGTTAAAACAGTGGAGGGAGGGGGACTCGAGGGTTCACTT
>NW_003852435.1:14375485-14378074 GCF_000181295.1 Otolemur garnettii
CCACACTGCACCCCAGAAGTGCATTAATGTACACAGTTACCATTCAATAAAAAAAAAGAAAAGAAAAGAAAAGAAATAAAACAGTACTACTGATCTCAGATTAAGCTGACATTTATCAGAGGGGAAAATAAATTCTAGTTTGGTTTTACATGATACTTCTCAGTCAAGGATTCATGTTACTTCTGTACTTTAAAATTATTTTATTATTTTATAAATAAAGACATAAAACTTTGTCAAAGATTGATGCTTCTATGCTGCCTTTAAACTTACTATAAGCAGACAAGTAAGTTACTTTCTGAAATTGTATCTTTATCTAATTAAATATTGTCTTTCTCTCTTTTACATTCAGGAACAACCTGACATATTAGGTTTAGAACAAAATAGCCTCAATTGTTCACTTAAAATCAAACATCATTCCAGTATCCTACATACAAAATTGAACTTTTCACCACTACCCGTCTAGTATGTCTTAAAACACATTATCTAAACTATTAACCAAATTAACCAAATTCTATTTCCCTGCTAGCATCAAAAGGATCTTGAAAATTATACCCCATTTCTAACCACTTGCAAAGAAGAAGGTGTTTGATTTATAAAATTTTCTTAATAAAATTTGTAAATCAAGATGCAACCCTGGGAAATATAACCAGAGAAAATACTTGCATATTCTTATCCATAAATTGACTTTGGATAATTTCTCAATGGAAAACAATTGAATTATTCTAATTCAAACATACCTGTTTGTTATTGTCATCAACATAGTTACTGAGAGTGCTTCCAAATTGAATATCATTTAAATGATGCAACAATATTTTGTGCAACATTATTTCTCTGCTTGGTAAACAGTCCCCTGAAAATTATGTGGTAGAATCTCCCATACACTGTTTTTGCTGTGATCATAGTGGTGCTTATGGTACCTGGTTATTATTGGTTCTCTGATACAGTGTTAGTGATAGTTCCAAAGGACATACTTACTCAAATTACTTGAGGTTTCCCTATTTGACTTTGGTCTAATTTTAGTCACAGGAAATACTTTAGAATGTAATCATGCCTATATAAATGGACTGCCCTCTCCTTATTTGTGTTTCTGATACAATCATGTTAGCTCTCTCACTAGTTCTTCTCTCGTCCCTTCCTTCATTTATGTAACTTCCATTTACAACCAATCACAGTTATTTAATTCCCTGTCCCATAATGGTTACTAATTTCACAAAAGGCTCTGAACCCATGTGCCTGCATTGGTATCCTGCTTCCTTCATGTGATTAATTCTCTATTCATCAGTATCCACATGAGTAAAAAGGACATTGATGTGTTGATTACAGAATTCAACTACTGGGGATGCATCTTTCATGGTATCTGGCATTTAGAAAGTGCTTTACTGAGTGTTAGTTACTACTATTTCTGTGTCCTGGAGAAAATGCACAAAGTAGGGATATACTGAGAGATAGTAAACGACCGTCTGAGATAGGAGGTCATGCACAGCTCTGCCTGCATTACACCTTCGGTTTCCAAAGAGGCCATTACG
The DNA here is from genome assembly GCF_000181295.1 of Otolemur garnettii. Taxonomy (NCBI): domain Eukaryota; kingdom Metazoa; phylum Chordata; class Mammalia; order Primates; family Galagidae; genus Otolemur; species Otolemur garnettii. The sequence goes on from NW_003852435.1 coordinate 14,377,012, forward strand.
GAAGGAAATGATCTTCAGGAGCTTAGTTAAGGTAACATCAGAAAAAAAAGGTTCTGGATATGTCTGTGCACATTTGTGTTAGGATAGAATTACCGAGGCCTAAGGAAAGTGAGACAACTGTTGAGTAATGTATTCAAAAATGAAAACAGGTGTTCTCATGGAGGAGTTACCAATTACACTTTAAACAAAAATCATTTGTACATTTTTTTTTTTTAACACAGAAAGAGAGTGGGAGTATGAAAGGTTGTGGTAAAGGAAAAAAGAAACAAACAGCATGAGCCAGAGGTCTACTGGGAGGAAGGAAATGGAAGACTCGAATCAAATTGCACATGAAAAGGGCCTAGACCTGAGCTGTGAGAAATGCCCTCTGTGCTGTACCCATGCTGCCACCCTGATGCCGTGTTCTGCAGGACGTCAGACGTGCTGAGTGCCCAAGTCCTCCACATTTTTAGGGGGAGGACTCTGTTCATTTCATTGACCAAGTGAGTACTTGATATTCTTTGAAGGTTCCAGGTTTGTTATCACTTTCCAAAATACTGAGCATTTGTGTACCAAAAAACAACAAAAAAAAGAATGGGTAGTTAGCAACTGCAAATTCCTGAATATTAATAACTATCATTAGTGACTTCTGCTGTTTTGTCTCCAAGGTCTTCATTTATATTAATATCATTCTCTCCTGATTTATCCTATTTGCCAGCCACCAGTACAGTTCAAAGTGCTCTAAAGACTTCGTTTTTCCAAGCATGCCTATAGACTTTAGTGTTTTAATTATCCACCTGTATCACAAAAGAGATCCGTAAATCCTTGAATTTCTCAAGTTAAATAACCTTCACGTTACCCACACTTTAGATTCATGTTTACATATAAACTTTCTGATTGAAATCTTCAATAAAAAAGGAAAGAAAATGTCTCTTCTAAAAGACAGTACTTGACCTGGTAGCAGGGCTCATGCCTCTAATTCAAGCACTCTGGGAAGCCAAGGCAAGTAGATGGCCCAAGTTCAGGAGTTTGAGACCAGCCTGAAAAAATAGTCAAGTGTCATGGTGGACACCCACCTGTAGTC
>NW_003852435.1:14378432-14387533 GCF_000181295.1 Otolemur garnettii
AAATTACAGTAGAAACTTCATAGTTGATCCCCACCCTATGTTGAGAACTTCCTTAGGTTGATGTAATTTTTACAGACTGTCCATGTACCACCTGTACTCAGAGGAAGACTGACTATATATTGACCACCTCTGTAAGTTGTTATCTTGACAACTTAGACTGTAACACACAAAAAGTATTAATTTACCATCTGTAATTTGACCAATTGAGTCCACTCTACACCTAGGGGTAGAAGGGTAGAACTCTAGTATAAGTTGTTTTTTCATGCTATATTACCAGCGCATGTTGGATAGGCCTAATATCCTATTGTCTTTCACATGTTGTGGAAGATTTTTTTCAACGCAAAGGACTGGTCTCCATTGTAGGTACATCCTGCAGTTCACTGAAAAGTTTTATAGTTAATTGAGACGTGATAGCCCAAGGAAAGGACTCACAGAGCTGACATTGAAGATGAATATGTTCTTTGTCCACATCTTCTGGAAAACAGGAGCCAAAGAAAGACAGTGAAACAATTTGGTGTCAGCAAGACTACATATAGCAACATCCAAAAATGTAAACATGAGTACTTGGAGAGATGTGGTAAGGAAAGTAGAAACCTACAGCAGAAAGGGAGGAAAACTTTCCTTGATAAAGACAATAAAACTGCATGAAGCTGGTTCACACAAATGAGAGCAATTAATACCTGAATCGCTGGGCCACTGATTCAGGAAGTTGCTAATAATTTGTCAAAGGAATTAGGGAAGGCAGATTTTCAAACATCAGAGGTTGTCTTGAAAAAATTAAGCTGTGACACAAGATCTCCCGGAAAGTCTTGTGTGGTGAATCCAATGAAGTCCCAGTAGAAGTTGTGGAAGAGTTTATCAAAACGTACTTGGCCTAGACAGAGGCTTCACAGATGACGACATCCTCAATGCTGAAGAGTGCAGACTCTTTTTTTAAGATGATGCCTGACAGGACCCTCCTCATGAAGGGCAGCACACGTAATAGCAGAACACTTTGCAAAGAACATTTTGCAGTTCTGCCTGGTGCTGGGTCAAGCAGAGAGAAACTAAAGCCCTTGATAATTAATAATCAGTAAAAACACAGTCATACAAAAACCTGAAGCCCAAAAATGTTCCCATCACATGGAGATCAAACAATGTCCATGTATGACAGGTGACCTATTTGAAGCGTGGGCATGGGGTGTTGACTAAGAAATAGAGAAGAGGAAATGATCTGTTTTATGGACAGTAGGCAACTGCCCTGGGCCACCCACGATTGAATCATCTTACAAACATGACACTGAAATTTCTGCCTGCAAACTCCGCATAAAAATTCCACATGTTCTATTGTGGAGACCTGCAGAAATAGAACAAAAATGTAACCTCTTGACCAACCAGTGTTGAGAGTAGAGTAAGTTTCTCCACTTACATTTGTAATAAGAATAAGAAACATACCATTATTAACTATTTTTGAGAAAGAATAATTAAGCCATAGGAAAACAGTAAATGTATTGATTTTGTATGATGTCATATGTATTATTTTATTGTGCTTTGATTATGCATGATTAACTATGATAATCTAATCAAAGCGCTACAAGAAAGTAAAGTGCATGTATGTATCAATACAGCACGCTGACTTTCTTACTTTGAACACTTCCATATGTTGACCATTTATAGTCTCTTAGGTGGGTAACTTACACAGGTTTATTGTATTTTTTTTAAAGTACTACACAGACAAAATTATTGGATTTTCATGGCCAGTCGTCTCTCTCTTAGAAATGTATCACTTCTATTATTTTCTTTCCTACTTTAATGATTGATACCATGTAGGACTGTCATTACTTGAGACTTCAATTATTGCAATAATGTTTAATGACTTCAAATTCAATTTCTCTATCCTGTAATATTTTCTGAACACCATAGCTTTTGTAGCTTCTTAAAATAATTATGGCCATGCAATTTTCTTGCTAAAATGTCGATAAAAATGCATTTATTCATTGAACAAATATTTGATGCATATTATGATCTGTTCCCTACCCTTGGTCACATGTATACAGTCATATGAAAAACATAAACTATCTCTAATGTCATGAAGTATAAAGTCTAATTTTAATAAGTACAGAGTAATATGAGGGAGAGTGATAGGATGAAAGCTACTTGAAGGCTGGTCAAGGAAAGACCTTCTAAGCTGACATTCTAGTTAATCTGTGTAGAGAGTCAGCCAAGAAAGTGCCTGGAAGCAGAGCATTATAGACAAAATATAGAGACCTACAGAGACTATGGTGCAAAAGCAGAGATGATCTGTCCTGCTCCCAGCATGAGGAAGAAACTGGAAAAGCATGAGGTAGAAAAGGAAGGCCTGGCCAGATGGTGTTGGAATTTCAGGCCATGGAAAATGCTTTGTATTTCATTCCAAGTGTACTGTGATTCACTGTGAGCGCAATGTGATGCCTTCTAAGTGCAATGTGATTCATTCTAATTGCAATGTGATTTCAATGTATAATTAGGATTTTTTTTGCATTCCAAGCTACAGACTCATGAGTAACTTTTAGGGGAAAAGGATAATTTAATGGAAAAACATTGAACTATTTCACAAAACTTAAGGCTCACAATGGAGCTAGGTCTTAGGAACAAAACCAGGAATTAGAGACCTACTATGAATAAATGATGCCCATTTTCTTCATATCTGCCTCTTTCAGTGTGCATTGTTCTCTCTCTCTCCTTTTCTTTTTCTCCTTGTGGAACATAGCCATCCATCAACAGTCCCCAAGTGCCACAGTTAAAACACCGACACAGAGCTCCCCTGCCTATTGTCCCCTAGCTCTCTCTGCCTCAAGAGACCTCTCTCTGTCTCCTTCCTTCTCTATCTTTGTCTCTGTATCCCCTTTTCTCTCATTTGCTTCTAAAACTTGCAGCTAGGTCATAATTATACAACCAACTATGTACAACGTAAAAAGCCATCAGTGAAGAGACCTATTGTTCCCAGAAGTACTACTTCATTGAATATCCTGCAATTCCTAGACATCAGGAAAGAAGGCACAAGTAAGTATATATTTTAGTAATTATTTATGTTTTATAAGCACTCATAATTTCATATGTTCATTTCAACCAAGTAGACAGGAAATGAGTTATCATACCAGTTTTAGAGATAAACTGGGAGTTAAATATTTAATGTCTTGTTCATGGCAAACAGCAAGCTGTTGACTGAGATATATATTCTATTTTAGAGACAAAGTTATCTATGTCCTTTTAGTAATGCAACACATAGAATTAAGGCAAGTATTTTGCCCCAGCATTCAAGGTACTCCATAATGTTTTACAAAATGATTGCTAAGTGAAACTACTTTACAATTTTCAATGTGTCACTCAGGTAATCTTGAAAGAAACTTACACTCTGCAACTCTGCTAGAATTAATTTATTAAGTCTTGTGTTCATATTTGTGTTAAGGAACACTTAAGTATAATTCTTTTAGATAGTGAATTGTTCTTCACACGTTACTCAGTATTGTCATTATGAGATAAAATTGTCAACTGTTAATTCCGTAAAAACTTACAACTGTAGCCTCTAAATTCCAAGATGATTATACCATTTCCCTACATTCTTCTATCCACTTTCTATCACTGACACATAGCTATTTCTTGATTATGCTTTTTTTCCACAAATGCGGAAGATATTTAGCTTTCAGACACCATATAATATTAAGCCAGGAGGTAGAAAAGCTTCTATTAGTCATTAGAAATTATGTATCCACGGTTTCAGCCTTTGCCTGGAGTTTAGACATTTTTTTATCCTCATTCTTAGTCACTTCAGCAGCTCAATTAATAGATTCCTCAAAACACGGGTGTATCTGTCGTCTTAGCTCCACCATCATGTAAAGGTGATATCACCTTTAGTCATCTAATCAATTTCTCCATTTGCTTATTTCAACCTCTCCAATTCATCCATTCTCCATAGATGAACCTAAATATTTCATTTATAGCCCTCAGAAGATCCTATAAATATCCTTTTGAAAACATTTGCATGATTTCTCCTTTGACTAAGAATAATAGAGCAGGTCCTTAAATTATATCACTTTGTTATAATGTTGATGAGAGTAAGTAAATCAATTCCCAGCTGGAGTCACAGTCTATGTGGAGTTTTCAGGTTCTCCCCATGTCTGTGTAGGTTTTCTTTAAGTATTCCACCTTCCTTTTACTTCCCAAACTTTGGTTCCTAACCCCTGGGTCATGGACCAAAACCAATCCATGGCCTGTTAGGAACCAGGCCACACTTCAGGAAGTGAGAAGTTGTGGGGGAAGAACCTTCATCTGTATTTATAGCTGTCCCCCATCTCTTGCGTCACTGCCTGAGTTCTGCTTCCTGCCATATTAATGCAGGTATTAGATTTTTTTTTTTTAGAATATAAAATTCTAAGTTTATTTTATAATAGAGAAAGGGGGGAGATGGGAAAGGGGGAGAGGAGAAAGTGGAGAACAAGAAGTGAGAGAAGGGAGGATGGGGAAGGGGGAAGATAAAAAAGCAAGAGACAGCCATGGCATCCCCAGGAAAGAAAGGCAGCCTTGGGCATCAGGTTCTTATAGGAGTGTGCCTCTACTCTAAGCTGTTCACGTGAGGACTCTAGGTTGTATACTCCTTATGAAAATCTAATGCCTAGTGATGTGTAGCTGAGGTGACGATGCCGGCCCTGGGGAGCAGATATTGATTGTCATATCTGGGGTTGACTGCAGAGAAATCATTATAACAAATCAATTTCTTGCAGACTAATGTTAAAACATCCTCCCCCATCAACCGTGGAAAAATTGTTTTCCATGAAACCAGTCCTTGGTGCCTAAAAGGTTAGGGACTGGTGTTCACAAAGATGTACACATTGGGTTCACTGGCTGTCTGAAATGCCCCAGTGTGAGCGAGCGCGGGGGTTTGTGAGTGTACACACTGCGATGGAGGAGCTTCCTGTCCACACTGGGTTCCCACCCTTGCCTCTGGGATCCCAGGTTGGGCTCTGGACACCCCAACTTAAGGGTTAAGACATGAATAAGTGGATAAATAATTATCTTACTTGCTTATATTAGTCATAATTAAATGTGTACAGCTTACATATACTTCAATATTTAATATATAAGAATGTTATATTTTAAGACATTTTATACTATAAATTTATATTTTATAATTTTATATTATAAAATATTTTACATTATAACATTTTATATTATAGATTTATATTTTAAAGAGTGTTATGTCTTTATTTAGAAGTTTGGTGATTTTTTTGACTAAAAACATGCCATAGGAACTTCCTGTTTACATCAAGTAGTTGAGAGTAAAATTGATTTCTTTATATATTGTTTCACTTTAAGTCACATTTCCAAAAGCCTGTTGATAATGTTAAGTAAGGATTTACTGTAGATAACTCTGTGCCTTATTTCTGACAAGCCTGGCCTGGCTGAAAGATCAAGTTCAAATTTCCAACAAACTTCCAAAAATCATCTGATGCCTTTTACAATTTTCTCCACTTTTACTTTCTCTCTTCCAGAGTTGTTGTTGTTGTTGTTGTTTGGTTTTGTTTCAAATGCCCTTTCACATTCTCTAGATAACATTATATGTCTTTTGGCTCCAGAATTTCTGCAGTAACTATTTTTTCCTTCTATGTGAAATATAGAATGCAATTCTCCTAGATTCCCCTAGATAGAGATATTGATAAAGATATCCCCGTCATCCTTCAACTTAAATGCCGATACTTAGAAATAGTTGCCTAGAAAGAACTGCCTATCTAATAATTTCCTCTTCTTACTGTTTTTACAATACCCCACTTTCTTGTGTTGTAAACTGGAGTAAAGCAAAGGGCCATTGAATTATTGTTTTCCAAAATATCATTGGTCTTTAATAGTTAGAGATAAATGAGGGATCTGTATCTCTTCTTTCTAATTTCATATACAGATCAAATTCTGCCACACACTTAACATCCTTCAGAAAAACAGCAACAGCAAAACTCTAAAACCACAAGAACAATTTAACAGTCACTTCCCAAACTCTGTACCATTCCAGGAGCTCATGTGTAAAATGTGCACTAGAAGCAAATTAAAGGGAATGTGATTGTCAATTAATCATATAAAGTTAGTTATCAATATTCCACTCCATCAGTGGCATATATGTGATACTATTTCAAGTTCAAGTGAAATAGTAAAGACAGGTAAGTCTTTATACTTTTTTATTTTCTTGAGACAAGGTCTCACACTATTGCCCTGGGTAGAGTGCCAGTGCTCAAGTGATCCTTTTGCCTTGGCCTCCTGAGTAGCAGGGACTAAAGGGGCCCACCACAACAACCAACAACTTATTTATTTATTTATTTATTTCTATTACTAGTAGAGAAGGAATCTCTCTCTGGCTCAGTCTGTTCTTGAGCTCAAGCAATTCACCTGCCTCAGCTTCCAAAAGAGTTAGGATTTTAGGCATAAGCCACTGTGCCCAGCTAGACAGCACTTCTAACAGACTTTTTTTTTTTTAAACAAGACAGGACAGAATTTATTGACAGCAGAAGATGGATAGAAAGATTGATAAGCAAAGAGAGGGAATAGGACTTTTGGCAGCAGAGGAGGGAGTCCAAGTTAATAGACTTATTTTGAATCCCACTCATTTCATTAACAATAATTCATTTCTAACAATGATTCTGTTAATTAATAAAATATCTTATTTTGATTAGGAATATAGTGAATAAAAATATGGCTATGCTTTCTTCTGAAGTGCTTTTTAAATGCTATTTAATTATCTCTGTAAAAAGTAATTCGTCTCAGGACATTGAACAATTGGATATGCATTAAATCTAATGCAAATATTCCTACCCATGCCCATGTATGTCATACTCCCAGTATGGCATGACTCTCATAGCTCTTAAGATAGTGACTATTTCTATGCTATTTGTTAAATTTTCCAAAAAACTGCACAGGAAAAATAAAATTATAAAATAATAAATAATATCACTCTTTACTTCCAGAAGTTTCTACAGATTCATTTACCTATGATAACATTCTGCTATGCTAAGAGAACACTTTCCTTACCAAACAACATTTTTCTAATTAGACAGATTCCTTCTAGTTTCTTACTCCACAGGTGAACAACACCATGTAACAGTCCTATACTCTCACATCACATATTTCTCCAATCCCAGTTAGTTTCCAGTCTTTATTTTTATGTGTTTATTTTTAATTTGAGACAGAATCTCACTTTGTCTCCCTGGGTAGAGTGTCATGGCATCACAGTTCACAGCAACCTCAAACTCTCAGGCTCAAGCAATCCTTTTGCCTCAGTCTCCTGAGTAACTGGGACTGCAGGTTCCTGCCACAACGCCCAGCTAGTTTTTAGAGACCAGGTCTTGCTCTTGTTCAGGTGGTTCTCAAAATCCTGACCTCAGTCAATCTACCCATGTAGGCCTCCTAGATTGCCGGGATTACAGGTGTGAGCCACCATACACCCACCCTCATTCCCAATCTTGATAGACCTTTTTGGAACATTTGGTGTCATATCCCAAACTCTATAAAAATCCTCAAATTATTTCTTCTCAAACACAACTAAGATTCTGTCAAATTGTACTCTGCTTTACTTTAGGAAATTTTAATAAGCATAGCTTTACTTAATTAAGTTATGGCTTTCCAGTACATTTATTCACTGAAGTATTTAAAAATAAACTCTAGCCCACATGCCTACCTGCACACTGTTAGCCCACATGATAAACATATAGCCCACATGAAAACTCTGTGAAAACAAGAAACGCATTTGATCCATTCACCATTATATTTCTAATTGCTAGTAAAAACCTGGTGTAGAATTGGTTTTCAAATAATATTTGAGAACAAATGCAGATGTGATCATTTTTACCTCTTTCATTGTACTATCCTCTGTATATTCCCTTACAATGCGAATTGTGTTCTGCTACAAATCTCTTTGCAAATTCTTCTTTGTTTGGTAAGACTTCCTGATTTCTCCCATCTGAACTGACTTTATTGTTTTGCCACACATTGTAACATTAACTTACATCTTACGGATTTCTTTTTTTGTGTTACTTAATATCCTTGTGTGCACGGGATTCATTTTGGGATTCTTAAGATCAATTTTGCCTTTTACAATTTTGGCTTTTATAGCGATCATGCTGATCTCACCTCCACTCAGCTATGCTTTAAGATCTTTTCCATTCATAGTAAACTAAACATTATTTTGAAGAATTTGATTACTGACATTTTATCTTCTTCTTGTACTTGTGATTTTTTCATTGATATTTTTAATAAAAGAAGAGCTGAATATATTTTTTTCTCAAATCTAGCTCTAAATAAATATCATCCAGTGGAATTTTAACTAGGTTATTGAGTTTCCATAATGATGGAATACCTATGTTCCTACATGTTATTATAGGTGATTTTGACATCAATTTTAGATCAGGTATGGCTAGTAGTGTCATAAAAATTATGCTAAATTCAGAGATAGGAAAAAGAATATACTAGGTGTTCTGTAAGTACAGTGTTGGGATTGATGTGCTACCAGTATTGCCCAGGTTGCAAATCTGTAGGTGCATTCATTACCTTGCAATTATTTGACCAGTAGAAATGGATGTATTTTTCCATAAAGAGATCAACAATAGCAAATACTATGTATTACAGTTCATAGCCCCTTGGCATTAAGTAGTTTTATAAATAATAAAATTTCTATATCTTACCCTAATGGTATTTCATTAAATTATCTAAACGGTCAAATATTCCTTGAGCCAGTTTCATTGGTTTTCTCTAAATTTCATTATTTGAATATAATTACTAATACATCTTCATAAATTTATATGAGACTGACAGTATTGCCTTTTTGAAAATTATATCATAACATTAGGACACTGTAAATGGAATCATGGCTGATACTGGAATTTCATTCAAACTTATAGTCATTACTTAAAATCTGATAAGGAAGCAGTGACCTCATTTAATAACGATGCTATATTGAATCTTTCCTCACACAAATTACAAGCATGAGAGAAAGAAAATTTCGCTATTTACAAAAAGCTGCCAGCAGCATGAGAACATTTTCTAAGGAGATTGTTTAATTCCTCTTAGAGAATAAGGAGGTTGTTTCTTTGAGAACATTTTATTAA
>NW_003852435.1:14388264-14388963 GCF_000181295.1 Otolemur garnettii
GCCTTCTCAGGAGCAGCTCCCTGAGATGCCTGTGTGAACTTCAGGAAATTGAAAGGCATATCGTTCTCCTGACATCTAGTGTCGAGCGGCCCAGGAATTTTAATAATGGTGGCTCAAGAATAATGACATTACTGTAGCTATTATTAATGATTAGTCCTTTTTTGCTCATGATCATTTATACGAAGATGATGATAATACGTCTTCTAACCCCACACACACACGTACACACGTACACACATTTCACAGCATTCTTCATGAAACCCTTGAGGATTTAGATTTAGGCACCTCAGATTAAACAGAATTCTTGCCTAGAGTATAGACATTCGATATAGCAGAGAAACTGCTGGCACAGAAATGCACCTTAAATTTGCACGTCTGTGCCTGTGTGTCTTTATACATTTAGCCTCATTAGCCTCATTACATATTTTTGACAAATATATTATTTTATAGGCATTATAGGCACAAATATAAACATATAATCAGCACTTTAAGAAATACTTGGATAGCTTGAAAAAGACATTACAATCTACCTCTTCTGAAATCTGAGATTCCTTGTTTTAAGAATTTTAAGTGCAAATTCCTCAGAACCACAAGCTTGTTAAATTAATATTATCTGATTACATTTCCTAAGTACCTCTTTCATATTAATAAAATGTTACAGAAGTCTGTTTTGTCAATATTTTCTAATTTCTCTGAAGT
>NW_003852435.1:14390643-14392092 GCF_000181295.1 Otolemur garnettii
GTTTATAAGAATGTTGAGTTAATTTTTATCACATTTTGATGAGAAGTGTTTGTTGTTGTTGTTGTTCCCTATAGAAGCACAGCTTTCATACTTTCTAACTGGAAAAAAAAAATCATTGTTGCTTTTCAACAAGAAAAGGACCTTATGAAGAAAGAGAATAAATGATGAACAGACCTTCTCACTTGCTTAAAATGAGATTATAAAAAAACTTTCACTTAATCAGAAAGCATATAAATTAGAGGAAAATGGAAATCAAATAGAATGAAATGAGTTGTGTTTAATTATTTTGATATTCTCCAAATGAGGTTAACAGGCATCCTTTTCATTAAGATGGTATAGAGCTAATATAAATAAATTTCCCTTAACAAATAGGTGACTGTGGAAAGACCCTCTTAATGAATTCGAGAGAACTGCAGGCTGTTTTTCACCAGAGAAGTTAACTCTTAAAATTCAGCAATTCTCCATCTATGAGTTAACACCAAAAGTATGTCTAAAAATCCTTAAATTTAATACATTACTTAAATTCTTTCCATAGAAATCAAAGATATTTAATTCACTCAGCATCTGTGTTTTGGATATAATCACCACAGCTCAAACATTCTATGATTACTTCCAACTTCAATACTTCATCATTTTTAGTTCTACTCTTCCATTCTTGGAATTAAGTTCAACTTTATTCATCTTATTACCTTCAAATAAATATAAGAAAGAAATTTAACTGTAAGAGAGATTTTAATATGAGAGATAAGGGAGCTATTTACCTGAAAAACTCACATTATTTCGCCATTGAGGATAAGGGGATAATGCATTTCAAATAGTTTTAGTCAATTTATATACAACATGTAGGTTGCTTCTTTCTCAAATTTTTTTTTACATTTTTATTTATTTATTCATTTATTTTTTGTTGGAAATAATAAACCACAAAACACTTTTAAGACAGGGCAATTTTTCTCCTTAGTTTCTAAAGACAATGTCCTATCTATACCTTTAATATGGTCTTAATAATTTCTGTAGGCCTTTTCTAAAAAAAAAGTTAACGGTCCAATGAAAGAGCTATGATTTTAATGCAATTAAACAATTTATTGCAACAATTTTTCATGAAAGTTTTTTTTTAAATTAAGAACTTCTATTACACTAACCTATTTTTGTTCATTGATCACTTTTTTTTTTTTTTTTTTTTTTTTTTTTGGCCAGGGCTGGGTTTGAACCCACCACTTCCAGCATATGAGGCCGGCGCCCTACCCCTTTAAGCCACAGGTCCCGCCCATAATTGATCCCTTTTAACCAAAAAGAATACTAAACATATTTTTATTAACACTATTGTATTAAGTTCTTTAGATGATATAAAGTTGTGTAAAGTAAAATGTCTAAGTACATTAATGGGCTAGAATAAGAAGCTAAAGACATGTGTATATTAAGTTCATAATGGAGCATAACATCAATAGTGAA
>NW_003852435.1:14393647-14396614 GCF_000181295.1 Otolemur garnettii
GAAAATGAATATGCTTATATTTTTAGATCCTGTGATGGTTATTGGTATGTGTTAACTTGGCTTGGCCATAATGCCCAGATACATGTTCAAATATTATTCTTAATATTTCTATGAGGGTGTTTTTAGTGAGATTGACACTTAAATTAGTGGACTTTGAGTAGAAGAGATTGACCTTCAGAGTGTGGGTAGACATCCACCCAGTCATTTGAAGCCCTGAAGGGGGCTAAAAGACTGACACTCCATGGAGCAAGAGTAAATTCTGACTTAAACTGCAATATTGGCTCTTCCCTAGATCTCCACCACCCTGTTGGTCATTATGCAGGCATTGGGACTTGACTGCCTTCATAATCATGGGAAGTGATTCCTGAAAGTAAATCTCTCTGTCTCTCTATATACACACATGCTACTGATTTCATATTTTTGAAGAGCCCAATTACAAATTTTCACAATATAAAATTTTCCTTTGCTAGTTAAGAAGCTAAAAGACAGAGTACATACTGTACTCTGAAATGGAATCAAGCTCTTAATGTGGGTATCTTTCAAACTTCCTAGAAGAAATTTCTTTTACCTATTAAAGAATGATCTTTAAAAGAAATGATTAATACCATGTGTTAACATAGTACCCTTACCTACTACAACTATTACACAGTCTCACCTTTGAAATGAATGGCTATTCAGGTGGTAGAAACTTGTGAACAAACTTCAGACATTAACCGTTGTTTCAGCCAATAAATCACACTAGAGTACCATTCACCAAGGAACTTTAGTTTTTTGCCTTATGAAACTTGCTAGCACTAAAGAAGGGATTTATTTTATAAATGGAACTGCCTATTAAAGTCTTCTCCTGAAGACTTCTTGAGATATAAAAGGGAGTGGTTTTCCATAATCAGGTCACAAGTAATTTGAATCTTCACATACTATTATAATTGTGTTTAAATTAAAGCTGTAATGAAAGATTTCTAGGAATTATTTGTTTTTGTTTTTGTTTTTTGCAGTTCAGATATTCAGCTGATACTGACAGACTTATTGGTATTAAGTCTTTAGACTGTGTCATACATCCATCCAACAAGCTTAACACGTTTTTCTTTAAGACGAGATGTCACAACCTGAGTACTCAACAATTACACGATGGATTATAAAGTGCTGTATATTCACAGTATGGAGTACTACCCATCCCTTAAAAAAATGGCTGGTAACTTTTTTTGACAACCTGAATGGAAATGGAAACCATTCTCCAAAGTGAAACCTCACAAGACTGGAAGGCCAAACACCTGTACTCAATACCAAGTTGCAACTAATCAGTTAACACTGATTGAATAAATGTTGCAAGTATATCTCACGAAAAATAAAACTGGGGGTAGGGGGAGGAAGAGATGGGTAAATTCACAGCTATTGGGTATAGTGTACACTATTTGGGTGAAGGGCACACCTATACTTTGACTGTATGTACAAAAACAAAATATGTAAACAAAACATGTGTACTCTAACATTCTGAAATTTTAAAGAAGTGTCATAGGACCTAAAGTGTAAATTAAAATTCTTGGGTCTATACTGGCATTAATAAATGGTTGGATTAAAAAAAAAAAAAAAAAACAAGGAAAAAACAAACCTTGAAAACCCGAAAAAAAAAAAAAAAGAAAAAGAAAGAAAACTTCATCATACTTGTACTTGTCCTTATAATTCTCATCCTCTTAGTACAAAATGCAACAGGAAAGGCTATGGATTTGTTCAATACTCCAGAGCCATAAAAGAAAATAGTCATTCTCTGCTTTCTGTGATACTGAACTCAGGTATTATTTTACCTTTGATGCCACCTAAGCCTATATATTTTATGATTGTACATCTGTGGTCCGGTTTTACTTCTTCCTGCCCTCCTCATTAAGATATATAAATACCTACTGGCCCTTTCGTAAAAAAGATATAACATATGACTGCAGTATTATGTCTCAGAAGTCTACTAAGGCACACTGCACTTGTCATAAGTTCTTAACAAAGACCTTTGGTATCTTAAATTTCCCTATACACGTTTTATCCATTAGGTGGATCACCTCTCATTATGATCTCTTGAAGGAGTGATGCCTAAGATTGATTCCATACATTTACCTAGTTCAAGAAGAACATAAAAATCTTAAGGAAATGTTATAATTTTGTTAAAACAAAGGATATGACTTATCCCAGGGTGTAATATATCACAAGAACAGAAGTGATTCTCTTCTGTTAAACTTTATAATAAATGTATTTTTTCATTCTAGCCATTAGGAGATAATTAATAGCCCTCCTGACTACTATAAGCAATGGGTGCACTGCTTTTCTAAAGTCACAATGAATACATATAATTTCATAAAACGTTTGAAGGATGAACCCCCTAAAAGAGCAGGGTGGTCCCTCAGAAGTTTACTAAAACACCCTCTATTTGCAGCAAGTCTGATTCAAAATAATTTTTTAATCATACTTGTGACACATAGAGGGTGTCTTAATAAACTTAGTAAATCATCTTATGATTTAAAAATAATCTTCAATAATATCCCATTTACTCATGAACAAATAATCTTGACAAATCCTGGTGTTTCTTATTCAGCGTCATGAGAATAATCAGACATTAATATCTCCTTATGGCAAAAGCCTCTTCACCCTATTTCAGCTCAATAACAGTTTTTGCTGAAATAATAAAAGTCTCTGGATTTGATTTCGATTTTCTTTTGAATTTGATGGTTCCTCATGTTGAAAAATTTTGTCACTCATTTAAAATGCTTAAAAAGAAGGCGTTCTCAGTGGCTCACACCTGGGGTCAAGCCTGTAATCCTAGCACTCTGGGAGGCCGAGGTGGGTGGATTGCCTGAGCTCAGGAGTTCCACACCTGCTGGAGCCAGAGTGAGACACTGTCTTGGGCATCTATAGGCCCAGCTACTCTGGATGTTGACACAAGAGGATCGTCTGAGCTCAGGAGTTTGAGGTTGCTGTGAGCTA
>NW_003852435.1:14396777-14399001 GCF_000181295.1 Otolemur garnettii
GGTTTATTTTCTACAAAATTCTTTTACTTCTTCATATTTATGTGTTAAATATCAATATTATTCCTTAAATAATGGGATTTTATTTCTGTATCAGAAAGAGAAACAAATGACCGACTTGTCTCTGCCAAGGATTTTTCTATATTCCAAACATATTTATTTGAAAAACCCTTATAGATAATGTAGATATACTATTATTTATTAATGGGTCTTATTTTAAGAACAGAACAGAAATTGTAAGGATATATTAAAATATAATTCAATTTACTCATATTGTTTGACACCTTACTAGAGGGCAAATTAGCCCAGATGGCAGAACACGCTGCACACCTCTGATTTGACAAATGGTTAGAGATAAGAGAGCTAGTTTATTGCAACAGCCTTGTTCACGTAATATGTGATGGTGGAATGCTTTAGAAACAGCACTAATTCTTGATATCACCAGGAATTTCAATTCAGAATGTCTAATAGATGAAAGAACTCTTTATTCCTTGATACTTTTGAAGTATGTAGTCATTATAAAATTAGAAGTCTGCACACAAGAAAAGATTATGTGAAGGCAAAGGGAAGGGTTTTAGGTAATCATGATGAGAGACAGAAGCTTTGATTAAGATCTTGGTCCCTTGACACTGCAAGAAGCCAAATTGTAGAAGAAGTTTAAAGAAGCTCTTATGGAATAACAGGGACTAGTGTCATAATTTATAAAAAGAAAGAACTCTTGGGAGAAATCTGGGTGTATGTTACATCACATGAAAGTAATCTTTGGCACTAGCATATCAGCTACTTGGAGTTTCCTAAAAAGCATGCAATAATT
The DNA here is from genome assembly GCF_000181295.1 of Otolemur garnettii. Classification (NCBI taxonomy): domain Eukaryota; kingdom Metazoa; phylum Chordata; class Mammalia; order Primates; family Galagidae; genus Otolemur; species Otolemur garnettii. Next base: position 14,397,589 of record NW_003852435.1, read on the forward strand.
TTCTACTAAATTTTTCACCACAGCAAGGATATTATATTCAATCAATGTCAAAGTGGGGGACTTTACTACAATTGCTGGAACATTTTGTATCTCATTATCACTGTAGTCACTGTAGTTCTAGAAAACCTGTACAGATGGACTATGTGCAAGAGGCCCAGCCTTATGATTCCTTTTAACATGTTCAAATGAGTATAAATGTATAAAATACATTTCCAATTGAAATTTGCAAAACACTTAACATATCTTGATTTTTGATGACCCAAAATTTGGTAGCTGATTTTAATACCAAATAAGTCAACTTTTTCTGTGCTTCATTAACTCTTACTCTCAACTTAATATTTAATAACAGGCCAACCCATCCACCTAGAGGTATTGCATTTATTATAAGCTCTTCTCTATTACAAGCTAGCATGTCATATACCTTAAAGAACTCATGCAAATTACCCATCCTAATAATCAGAAGGTTTAGCTGTCCTTTCCTCAACACTGTATTAAATAGCTCTTTTATCACCTCATTCATGCACAGCTGATATTCTGGAAGAAAAGTCTAAGAAAGATGGCCTACAAATGGCTTTGAAAATAACATTTTAACTCATGAGAAAAATTCCAAGAAGTTGGTCTTTGAAATCACAGCTATCAATTTGGGAGACACAACCATCCTCATGTCACTAGAATAATGATCAGGCATGAGACTTCAAGCTGAGAATTATTGGACATTCTCCAAAAACAATAACTATATAAAGTAGATATGCTCACAACTCAGAAAATTGGATCTGGATGACAGAAACAGAAGAGTATTATACTTTAATGCATGCTAGTGGTCTTTATTTATATAAATATTTTCTTCTCTTTTTGCTTTTTCCTAATTTGCAGACAATAGTTAGTTCTCAACTGTGATGCTCCCCAAACCCTTTTACTTAATATATTTTTTTCCATTCCTAATTACTCTTTGTAACTCAATTGTCCTATCATTGTCATCCTAGTAGACCTATAAAGATAATAGGTACAAGAGGCCTAGACTAGGGTCCCTTCAAATGCACTCAAATGAGCAGCATTTGAATACTCCCTGCAAAAAATTTTAAATATGTTTTGATCAACATTTGTTTCCAATATCCAACTACCATTTACCCATGATATGGCTAAAATCTAAAATCAAATCATCTTTTGTGTCTGTATAAATATTCCTCTTGATGCCACCTAGACCTATTGTCATGAAACAAAAAATGTTCAACTTCAATTTTTCTCAATCAGTAAACATCACACGGCAAATATCAGAAAAAGACAGATGGCTAAAATTGGAAACAAAAATAAAAACAATAACAACAATCTTTGACATAAGTAAAAATCTAGGAACCTTTTGTAGGAGCTTGTATTTGTACCTAAACTTTTTTAAATGTAGAGCTTGATAAGAAA
>NW_003852435.1:14401099-14402360 GCF_000181295.1 Otolemur garnettii
AACAGGCCTTCAGAAGCACACCTAGAATTTGTTGGAGGAAGAAAAAAGAACGGACAACTATAATTTGAACATAGCATTGTGTTTGGGGCAATTTAAGTTTGCACATGTCCAGAGTAGAAGTAAAGGTTATAGAAATAGAGGCAAAGATGTAGAATAAGAAGTGTTTTCTTAGTACAGGAGAGTGAGAGGAAGCTCTGCTCTACAGCAGTAGGGTCTGGAAGACAAAGGAGAGCGCTGAACTGGCCGCTCTGCCCGGGAAGGTAATGTACGATCTACTCAATGTGGTTCAGATATTCTTATTTCTATTTCCCCAAATATTTTCCTACCAGATCTAATCAATTTCTATTCTTCACACTTTATGCTTTGTTAAAGAGCTGAAAAAGGTCATAGTCTCTTTATCTGTTACATTCCAAGCAGTAAAATTTTATATATAAACTTTAAAATGAAACATTAATATTAAACCAAACAAATTATGCATTTAGGAGTTATACATGTTACGAGAATGAATTCAAATATATTCGTATACTTCTATCTTTGCACTTTGGTGAGTCAGCCTCCAACAGGAGAGGCGGCTAATGAAGAGAGAGCGGTTTAGGGATTACCAGACCAAAAATTCAAAGGCAAATATGAGTAAATATCCGATTCCTTAATTCCCAACTAATAAGAAACTTGGAAGTCAGACATCAGAGTAAAATAGTTTTAAAATTTTTCTATCTATCCTGGTTGGCTTCCAACTAGAGTTTTACTACTTGCTCAGGAAATAAATAAAAAGACAAAATCACAAAAGAATGAAAAAGACAAATGTGAACACTTTCTTAGAGAATTTTAGAAAAAGGAGAAAGGCCACGGCATGAAACATCCGATGACAGAGTACTGATGGGAAATACTAACTGTAAACTATAGGATAATCCAAAAAATGTTTATTTGCAATTCTGTACAAATGTCCAGCAGGTGAATGCAATTTAGGTTATCCTTATCCCTCATGGCTTAGCTTACATTATGCAGGGGACACAGATTTCCTAATATGCCCTAAGGGGACATGAACTTAGACATCTGCGGTCTAGTCACGGTGAAGATGACACTGTATGTGGGAATATCAAGAACAGAGGCGAGAGCCTGGGACCCCAGATGCTAGCCCCGAAGGGCTTCATAGTGATTCCTGCCTAGAGCTGGATGCATCATTTTGAAACATAAACAGGAAACATAAAACATGGATTCGTATATTTCATTTCTCCTGCTATCCACCAATATATATTCGATA
>NW_003852435.1:14403495-14405840 GCF_000181295.1 Otolemur garnettii
TTTTTTTTTTTCCATACCAAGTGTTCCAAGCTAAAGTTTTATACAGAAATATAAAGGCAAAATGTAGAATATCCATTTTGAAGTGTCACTTGTGATGACTAAAAAGAAATCTTTCCTAATTGCCTTACTCTTTATGTTGCAGCATAGCTTCCTGAGAGGAATCCGTGTTCCTTTATATGAAACAAAAATTAAACGTTGCCAAGACTCCTTGCCCTAAACCCATCTCCCTTTCTTTTTCTGCTTATCTTAAAATGCCAATTGCCAGAAACCCCAGAGATAGACCCAAGTGTACTTATGGATGCTTTATTTGCCAAATAAATTGTTGTGTTTGAAGAGAAAGATGGAAGGGAAATAGTTGAATAAAACATTTGGCAATGCTAATGAGGAAATCTGGAAAGAATGATAGAATTGACAGAAATAACAACAGTTCCCCATTGTATTTGCTGACTTTTGTAAGAATCAAGTAGTAAAGAATGTAGCCTCAAGAGTCAGAAAGCCCCAGTCTCTGGCTTTGGTAAAATCAGGATAAATGTTTCTCCAGTGTTAAATGAAGAGTTAAAGCTAGATCATTTATGAAAACTTTCAGCTCTGAGATGATATGATACAATGTATTTTTGTTTTGCAATTTAATTATACAGCTCTTGTCCCACTTTCAAAAAATGTTCAAGTGATGTGAACTCTTTTAAATGAATCTTAAGATATCAACATGGAGTTTGAAAACTGGGACATAGGATGCTGATGCTTTTTATCATGATATTATTCTTTGACGGGTCTTCTTTTTGTGAAATAAAATTGCTACTAGAACCTTTCTTTTAATGCTTACTTTATTCATTCTTTTTGTGGAAATAAATGTGACTTTGGATGAGTGTGTGTGTGTTTCATCTTGTTCTAGACAATTTTTAGGGAAGTTTGGTAACATATAACACATCTCAGAAGAGAGATGCCAGCCATGTTTAAAGTAGTTCAGGTTTTATTTCAACTCCAATACATTAACTGTTTTTATTTTTTCTACTAGATAAAATTTAATGTCATTGTCAGTCATATGGGGATAAAATATTGATTGGACACTTTTTTTCTGCAATGACTAGATTTAGAGATTTGCAAGCAATCAAGAGATTATTAAATCCATTTTATTTCAGATAAGCGTTAAGAAGGTCAGCCATTTATAAGAATGCAGTGTCAACTTTCCAAAACCTAAACTGTATTTTCTTTAGCTTTAAATTTATGAAAAAATTTTTTGAAACAATAATTTCTAATGTGTTAAATTGTATAAAATCCCATGAATTATGTCATAATCTGTGCACTGGGAAAATAATGAAATTCATATGACATCAATTCTTTGTTTCAGAGTCACATATTTTTTCTCTATGTGCTGTATGTATTTATATGGATTATTACCTCTCTCCTCATGCTTCTGTGAAATTCACACACACATATATTTATGCACATGTATAATAAATTCATTTATATATTCAATATATTCAGATTGTAGCCTTTGGCTATCCCAGAAGTTTCAGGTGAAAGTTAGTCAAGACCTATTCAGTCTCCAAGACCTGAAACCTCCTGAAATTTTAAACCATTAGGTTTAAAGTGACAGTGAGATTAAGAAGAGAGAGAAAATAAAGGAAAAAAAATTAATATTCATTTTGAATGGTATTTTCCCTTTGCTAATTGCAAATTCTAAGATAAGAAACCAGAACCGGTGGTTTGTAATGATGGTAATAAGAGCTGGCATTTTCGGAATTCTATTACTTATTATTTGAGCTGTGTTGAAATAGGAATGTAAATGACTCATAGCCTTTTGAGTGCAGACCAAAATAAACATAAATAAATAAAGCAATATGGTAAATAGAGATTTCTCTTGGTAAATTCAGTCTATTATAACAAAGTGTCATAGACTAGGTAGTTACAAACAAAAGAAAATTTATTCCTTACAATTCTGGGAGTCAGTATTTCAAAATCAGAGTGCCAGCATGGCTGGATCCTAGGAAGAACACTCTTTCAGGTTGTGGACTACCAGTACCTGCTCACTGCACTCTTAACAGCAGTTAAGTACTTTCTATAAAAGTACTACTTCCACATATGGGGCTCTACCCTCATGACCTAATTACATTCCCCAAAACTCATCTCCTAATACTAGCGCATTCTTTCAACATTTGAATTTTGTCATTGATACCAGATTTTTGATGCTGGATTTCCAGGCTCTTGATCTTGGTGGTTCAAAGAATGAAGTGACGGACCACAGGATCAGCAGTAGGTTAGGCTTTATTCGACAAGTGTTACAGCTCTCACAAAGAGCCAAACCTCCTTGCAGAGCAGGATCAACAGAAATACAAGTGTTACAG
>NW_003852435.1:14405860-14432780 GCF_000181295.1 Otolemur garnettii
AATACAAGTGTTACAGCTCTCATAAGGAACCAAATCTCCTTGCACAGCAGGATCAGTGGTACAAGTGTTACAGCTCTCACAAAGAGCCAAACCTCCTTTCAGAGCAGGATCAGCAGTACAAGTGTTACAACTCTCACAAAGAGCCAAACCTCTTTGCAGGGCAGGATCAGCAGTACAAGTGTTACAGCTCTTGCTCTTCTGCTTGCATTCTCTCTCTCTCTCTCTCTCAGGTCTGTGAACGTCTAGTTTGGGCTCTCTGCTTAGGGGCTTATATAGGGGCAGTTGTCCAATGAGTTTTTGGGTCTTAAAAACAGATCAATCAGAAGCAGGTTTTGAAAATGGACCAATCAGGAATGCACTGGAGGAAGAGGAGGTGTCAGTGTCTTCTCCCATTTGTGTCTCGTCACTTTGGCTAATGGAGCCTCCAGTGGGGGAGGGAAGCTCCCCCCCATGCTCCAGCCTGCTGGTTCCTCTGCCAGCAGCTGCCAACAATGCCAAGACAGAGGCGGCAAGTCCTCCAGCCCCGCTCGGCTGAGCTGGCTGGGGTATCACCTGTCCTGTATCATCGTGATGAAAATATTCAGTCCATAATATCATTTAAAGACTAGCTTTGTTATTTACAATAATAGATTCAAAAATCCAATATACTATGATGAAATAATCAAGACCTCTAACATTTCTCAAATCTTAACTCTTTAGATGGTGAACCTGGTGGAATGCTTGGTAATGAAGCACAGAAACAATCTTAAGATGCATACAGACACACACACTCACACACTCACACACACACTTCACATATGCAGAGGTGGAAAGAATTGCCTTCCAGATCTAAAATGTATGTACAATGCATATGTAGAGTCTGGAATGTATAGCTGAAATCTGGCTGTATAGTCTCAGCAATGGAACAAGATCTGAAAAATTCAATCTCATCCTCTGAACAGAATATAAGGAAAGAAATAAGTCGAGACATCTATCCTTTGTTTCTTTCTAAGTTTTCCAAATAGGTAGGTAAATCATTCCTCATCCACTGTTGATGAGAATTAGAATTCTATTTGAAGAATTCTGGGAGAAAAAACAGAGCACAAATGGATCTAGAAAAGAAGTCCTAGCATCATAAATTTTAGAAAGTAAAAAGGGAAACGTAAGTGGTAGTTCATCTTGCTAAATACTTTCTATCAAGATATTAATTTAAAGGGTCCTACTAAACTGTAAAACTACTAAATACTAGATGTCAAAATAGGTCCTAAGACAGACAACTTTATCAAAGTGAATACCCCAAACCCAGTTTATAGCATGCAAGCATCAGTGAGAAATAAATAGAATATTAAAAGATTATTGTTGAAAGAATTCCAAGTGTGCAAACTTCTCCAAGGATTCTTCAGTAGGCCCACTAACAGAAGCCATTATTTTTCCTTAGATATTTTCAGAGCACAGTGAAGTACAGTACAACTTTAATCTCAGGTGTCTAGAGCAGCAGTTAGAAAAGACTTTCTTTAAACATATAGATAGTAAATATATATATATTTTTTGCTAGTTGTATGACCTCAGCCACAACTGCTAAACTCCACCTTTATAAATGCAAAAGCATCCATAGACGCTATACAAGCAAATGGGAGTACTCAATACTTTTATGAAACCTATTTATAAGTACATTTTCTTATGGAAGATAGATCACAACTATAGCCTAGAAAGAAGGAGAGAAGTAGAGGGGGATGGAAGGGGAGAGGGGAGATTCAATAGAAGGAGGGTAAATGGTGCAACCACACCCATGGAGTATATTGTAAGGGTACAATTCAAAACTGCCAAGTATAGAACATAAATGTCTTAACACAATAATTAAGTAAATGAGGTGAAAGCTATATTAATTAATTTGATGTAACCATTCCAAATTGTATTAAAAAATCAACACATTGTACCCCACAAAAGCACAAATATATTCATGATCTAAGTGTATATGACTTAATAAAAGGAAAAAAATAAAAAATAATAATAAAAAAACTTTATTTACATGAACAGGCAATGGACTGAATTTGCCGTCAGTCCTACTATGTTATCTCTGATCTAGAAAATAAGACATTAGCTACCTAGATGTTTTGTAAGGGTTGCTGTGGAGGGTCAGTCATCTCTCCAGTTTATCAGCTCAATGGTTTTGAGACGGTCAAGAAAATGAAGAGAAAGGCCAGGTGCTGTGGCTCAAGCCTATAATCCTGGAACTCTGGGACGCCAAGGCAGGTGGATTGCCTGAGCTCAGGAGTTCCAAACAAGCCTGAGTAAGAGTGAGACCTCATCTCTAAAAAAAATAACTGCATGTTCTGGTGGGCACCTGTAGTTTCAGCTGCTCGGGAGGCTGAGATAAGAGGATCACTTGAGTCCAAGAGTTTGAGGTTGCTGTGAGCTATGATGCCCTGGCAGCCTACCAGGGGTGACAAAGTGAGACTCTGTCTCAAAAAATAAATAAATAAATACATAAATAAAATACATGAATAAATAAAGAAAAGAAAGAAAAGAAAACAAAGAGAGATACCACCTGGGTGAAAACTTAGGTTGAATCACTTTCCAGATAGCCAAAGAAGCAACTTTGAAAACACAAATATGAAATCTCCAAAGAGAGACAACTGGTATGGAGTTGATCACAAAAAAGACTAGTAGCTACAGTGAAATACATCATCAGCATTTATAGAAAATGTAAGATTTATTAAAATGTCATGAAAATGAATCAGTTTTAAACACTTTGTCATCTTAACAGTCCCACCAAAGTACAATCTCTTCTCACCCTTTACTTTGTCCTCTTCACTCTGACTCTGGCAGAAATATAACTATGGTTAGCAACCTGGAGGTGGAGGAAAATGCTACTGTGTGAAAGAAAGAAAGATCGCCTTGGGCACTTGGAAGATTCTGTTATGCCGTGTTACTGTTATACTTAATTTAAATTACTAGAGAAATGCTTTGGAACAACCAATCAAAAAAATCACGTAAACCACATTGTTAATATTTTTAATACTATGGATTTATTAAGAAAATTAGTCCTAGAGTGGTGGTTCTCAACCTTCCTAATACTGCAACCCTTTAAACAGTCCAAAGGAGTTGTGACCCACAGATTGAGAACCACTGTCCTAGAGGATTCACTCACAAACTTTTTACTCTGTATTTGGTCCATGCCAACAATTTTGATTTCAAAGTTTTCTTGCCTAGCATACATTAGAAGTAGTCCACTAAGGGAAAGGGAGTGAGCAGTGGGACTGCGAGGTACAAAATGCAAGCAGAAAAAATACTGATTTGTTTCTTTTTTTTTTTTTTTGGTGATTTGATATTAACAAAGAAAGCAGGAAACACTCAAATAAATAAACAAGAAAATATTCTATTATGATACATGTCAATACTGATATTTATTACAATGGTCAGTTACTTTTAAAAAGTTACAAATAAGCCATTTTAAATAAAACACAAATGAAAATATTTTTAAATGCTCCATTGCAAAAAAAAGTAATTTATACTTAGTGTAATAATTGATAGCAAAGAGATTAAGTTCTAAATTATTCCTGTAATATGTCCTTTTATTTAGGGTTATATTTTATTTAGGCTTATGGCTTTTTAAATTTTATTTATTTTATTATTATTACTATCATTTTTGGCACAGCATCTTACTCTGCTTACCGTCTTACCCAGGCTGGAGCATAGTGTTATGATCAAAGTTCACTGCATCCTCAAACTCCTGGCCCCAAGCAGTTCTCCTACTACCACTCACTGTGCAGCTGAGATTATAGGTGGGCACCACTTGGCCCAGCTAATTTATTTTTATACAAAGGGTCTCACTACATTGCCTTGGCTGGTCTCTAATTCCTGGGATTAACTGATCCTTCTGCCTCCCAAAGTGCTGTGAGCCACTAGGATGTGGCTTTTTTGTTGTTTTTAAACTGAAAATTACATTAAAATTCAACTTCTTATAAAGAAAGCAAATTCTAGGAGAGCTAGAATTGGTTAGTTAGAAGTTTTAATCCTTCAAATTTTGGAGCTACATCAGTATGCCTCCACATACGTGATTTCTTCATCATTTTGCAGTCAATGAACCACACAGGACACAGGTAATATGACCATGAGTGGTTGTCTTTAATGCTTGTTTCAATGAATCATAATGATTCCTTTAAGAATTATATGACTCTTTAATAAAACAATACATAAAGTACTCCTCAATTAATTTTTTTTCCAAATAATTATCTATTTAAACTTTAGACAGAGCAATGAGGCATGAAAAAATTGCCAAAGGGGCCTAAATAAATCACCTTGATAAGTGTGGATGCAAGTTTTTCTCCCATAGTAAGTCTATGGTCTAACTTGTTTGTCAAAAGTATCATCATCTTTATCTCCCAGCCAGTTATGAAAACTTTGGGCTTTCCTGGGAATCTTGAGATTAGTCCTCCACAGTTGTTTCTGGATAGATAGCAAAATTAAATGGAATCTATGTCCTGACTAATTTGGGAATCACCCCTTTATTATCTTTTATCAGACCTTGTCCAACCTAACAGTTTCCTGTTTCACTCCAACATTGAAAAACATCTGACACTGTTTTTGATGCCTCTCATTCCATGACACGAGGTTAGTGACAATACTGAGTACACTCTTTGGCCCTCAAACCCAGTTGATCACTGGTTATAGGAAGAAACTGACTGCTCTATTTGAAAAACCAACAGTTTATTTTAGAATACACAAAGTTTATGGGATGAGTTGACAGAGCTGATCGATACTATGGGTGTTACAGATTTATAAAGAGGTCCTACAAATGGTGGAAAAAATTATTCTTCTGGCTGATACAAGTTGCAGTTATGAACAACTTCATTCTTTCCTCATTAGATAAGAAGGAGAGTGGAGAAAAAGTGCAGAAACATCTTTCTTACAGGGGAAATCTCATCATTTAGCTTGAAAGCAATCTGAGCAACAGAAATGCAACAAAGAAGGGAAGAGACTCTCTGACACTGAGGCAAGACCACATGGGCAGATGCATTTTATAATGAAAACTAAAAAAAATCAATACAGGTTTTCATGTTTTGCAGCAGAAAAAAAAAAGAGAAAGGCGGAAGAAGAGAAACCATTATCTACCATAATACTGCAAGAGGAAGCCTGGACTTCATCCTGGAGATTTCTTTAAGAAGTATTACACTCAAAAAAACATTTAAACAAAAATAAACAAAAAACTTTATTTTATTTAACCTAAAATGGATAATAAAATCATCAGATGAGTTCATACTTATGTTTTTCCTCTTTTCAACCTGTCAGATAATTACAAGTAATCCACCAACTTCTTTCCTGCTCCAAAGAAATGAGAGCTGGGAAGGATACAGATGGCAGAACAATGGGATTGGAAAGAGAAGACAAAAATAAATAAAAATGCTTTCTAGAGTTCTCATTTAATGGAAAAATAAAAAAAATTTTTCTGATGTTGCATCATTTAGGGTCAATACATGTATCTTGGAACAGCTATGGCTTCACTTCTAACACATAATAACAAGTCCAGATTGTGCCTTCAATACCTCCCTGATACCAATTCTTTATGATTTCTTTCCACTATGTCATAGGTAAACCCTACCTTGGCAAAGAACTAGTGCCCAATTTTCAAAGAAAATTGTATGTAGTCCCTTAACCTATGAAATTTCTAAAAATGATAATTCAATGGATATGTATTTGTACATTAAAATATATCATTTTTTTTCTTATGAGTTCAACAAATAAGAGCTAAAACCTCTTGTATTATTTTTATGCATGAAACAACTTCTTTAACAATTGCTAGCTGTTGTGTAAATGACTATTACATGTTGAAGAGAGTAAGCGATAAGCTGATATTGCCTAGCTTTATTTACTGTTTAATTGGGTGCATTAGGTGAACAATTTAATAAAGGACTTGCTGGCTAATTTTAAAGTTGGTCAAATGCTCCTGGAGGGATTTTAAAAAGTAAAATAAAAAAAAGAGGGCAGAGCTACAGCTGTACTAATCAGAATATATAAAACCTTCAAATATGTTTACTGAGATGACATGGGCAACTTCATTGAAGGATGCACAGAAGAAATTCACCTTACATTTTAAGTTAACACATCAGTGCTAGCCTCTGTGTTAAAATTTGACAGCTTGGTGAGTGCGTTCTTTAATTACCACACTACAAATGTTAGTAACCATGCAAAATGGTGTTTCAAACACTAGAATCATTTCCCTGGGACTCAAGGACTTTGAGAAATAAGGTTGAACACCAGTGTACCATGGTATGCTCCCTGTCACCCCTAGGACTGCCCCTGAGTTACTGTGATTAGGAAAAAGAAAATAAAGGCCAGCCTGAGACAGAGACATGTGAGGGAAGAACCAAATACGGACAACTAAATTTATCACCTGTGAATATTCATAAGGCATTTCTCTGACATTTTCTAAGAATTTCAATCTTTATAAAATAGAATTTTGGTCTGAATGTGTTGGGGAAACACAGTAAAGATAAAATTAGGTGCCAGGGAAACTGGATAACTCTGCCTCACCAGGCCAACGGGTCTTCTTGGTCATTTGCAATTCAAAAAATCTGAACATATGGCCTTTAATAACAGCGAGATAAAAGCATGGGATAGCAAGGCTGAGGTGGTTCTATTCCCATGCATTTTAAAAAATAATTATAACAGGGGAGTAACAAACGTGAGAGAGTCTTCATACTTCGTACTTTGGATGTGGTGCTACATCTTGGTAATTTTGTGTTTTTTCTATTTTGTACTACGTCTGTTAACAGGTGGAGAAAGCCAGCCTCCAGCATCCCAAGAGGGAAAAAAGCATATATAATTCAATAGCTTCACTTGCAATCATGTAGCTATAAAATAAGGCAGGTCGCTTCATGGGGGAAACAAAGTATGAGAGTGTCATTTCTAATAAGGGTGAATTCAGATGAAATTATATTACCTTCCTTTTCTAAAATAGGGAACAGTTTCTCATTTTACTTCAACCAATTAAAACTAAGGCACCTCACAGGCAGACAGCAGTGGCTAATAATTCGTGATATCTTAAGTAGAATACAAAGTCTTCTGAGGAAAAAAAAATTGCTTGACAATCTCTCAGAACCCAGAATTGTCTTATAAAAGAATCACTGAATTAATGTGGGGTCAGACAAGAGAGCGTTTCCCATGAACTTTGGTTAAAAATTCCCCTAAGGTACTCTGATGTAGTGATATCCGGACACCATCCTGTTACATAAGAGTCTCCACATCTAGCCATAGGCATTATGATGATAATGTGATGGGATTGAGACATTTATCGAGCAAGTCCCAGCAGATTCAATTGCCTGAGATTTTTGACAAAACTAAAGTCCTATTTTATTCCCATGCAAATTACAACAATGCTCCAGGAAGACTTCACACTGGAGCAATGTTCCTGATTTTATCAAAAGCCGGTGAGACTCTCCATCAGGTCATGCCCACCAGGGTGGCCAAGTGTGTGCATAGACAGACTGGGCATGGAGACAAGTCTCTGCCTTAGCGTGGGTACAGGCCCACAGTGTTACTGCAGCAAGTGCCACACCACTTTAGGCAGTACAACTCGAAGCGGTTCATAGGGTAATACTGTGCCAGAGGCAGTGTAAAGCAAGTTGTTCCTAAATCTTCTCATCTCCCGCCCATCACGCCACCATTCCTCAAGTTGCTATTTTACTTTAGCAAAAAATTCATATCTAGGCTAAGGTACTGATTTCCTGGTAAAAAGCAGCTAGCTACATGTTCAAATATGCACGTACCGTAAACTTAGATGTCTTGCTCAAGAGGTCATTCAGTTACGTGGCAGGTATATTCTCTAGAAGCTTATCAGGGCATGCATTTCCACAAACAAAATACTCCAAGTCACTTTACCACATAATAGCCATCTCATCTAAAGCAGTAGGTATATTACAGGGTCAAAAGTGTGTTTTAAACATTAGTGAGTAGACTGTAACTCTATCGTGGACTATTTATCTATTCAATACTAATGAGATTTATATGACTCATCCCTCAGTCACAAAGCTCCCTGGTGGACCAGAACTAATGAAAGGGAAAAAATGAAAAAAAAAAAAAATGTGGCCTGGCTCAAAAGTGCATTTACCTCTGATGAAAGAACTGATGATTATAAGTTAGTCTTGAACTTTTATTTCCAAGCAACACAGAAATAAGTAGAATTAGAATTGACTTTTTTGTTGGTAAATTGGTGCAAAGATACAGAAGTCTTTGGGAAAAGACATCCAATTGAACAAACATATAACTTCCCTATTCTATGGCTGAGATATTTTATAACTTCATAAACTATCAATGTAGTATTATTTCTTTTAACAAAGCCATTGTGGTTTCCACACAAATCAATGCTCGAAATACAACAGGACAGTGACTTTGAGTCATATTAGTGTTAATTGACGAGTTCTATTTTCTCTACAAGACATCAGCAAAATTCTGAAGAGAAGGCTAAAGAGAAATTATTTAGAATATTCTTGATTTCAAGTATTTGTAATCTAATCATCTATCTGCTAACCTTATAAATATGTTATGTAACCCGACAGTATGTTATAAGGAGGCTAACAAAATCATTAGGACTTGGGAGCCTTGAGTGTTAATCTCAGTCTCTCTGAAATTTGGGTAACATGATTATGTTTCAGTACCTGCATCTTGAAATTGGTAATAGTCATATTACCAATTAATACTTTATATTAATTGTAAAGAAACACTTGGAAAAAACTTGATGAAATAGCCCAACTTTGTTGTAGCCTGCATTTAGTAATCTCAGTGATGGAATAATTTTCAGTGATAATTATCACACAAATATATGTGTAATTACATAAAAAGAGAGAGAGAGAGAGATACATGAGTAACTAGTTTGGCCAAGGTTAACTAAAAGTTGTTACTATGGCAGACACATAGAGCCTTAAAAAGAATAATGTATTTTCAAAAACACTAAGTATGTGTGGTGGAAGAATATTGATGGGTAACTTTGACATTTTTTATTATGGATAATTAGCTTGACAACTGTTATTTAAGAAATCGTTTACATTGACATATATTATTGATACATTAAGTGGAAAAATGATTTTTCAATTACCTTGAGTACAATTATTGTCATTAGAAAATAGAGACTCTAGCCAAAATTTTGGCAGAAAATGATAGCTTAAACAAAATATTTTATTTATTTTTCTTTGTTTTATGATTTCTTTCTAACAGCTAGTTTAACACAAAATTAGATACCATATTTCATCTTTAGGGATTCAATTCTAAAAGGGAAACAGAAGGTGGACAACTGAACAAAATAATTCCTGAAGTTATTAATTTTTATTCCATTCAGTTTCAAGATGATTCAATGTGATCATCTTCTACATTGTTTTTCAGAACCCACAAGAAATAAGTGTTATTGAATTTCAGGCAGACACTCCCTTTTTCAGACTTAATGATGTAATCTTGCCTGTGGCTATTTTAACATATTATAATGTTCTTACAAAAGAATTACAGGACACTCAGTCATCTACCTTTCTTAGTATATTAGTTATTATTTCTCTTGTAATAATAATGATAGTAATAATTATAAGATCCAGCCAAGAAACAATAACCAATCCAGAACTTTCAATGATTTATCCTTTACCATTGATACAAGCAAATTATTACCATTAGGACATAGAAATTTTTATTAAAATGTCAACAAATTAGGATACATTTTTACCCATATTATTTTAATTATTAGTTTTGTAATTTCTTCCCAAGAAATTTAAAACAGGGAAATAATTCCATACATGTTCAAAGAACTGATTATCTAAGTAAATGTTGGTAAGGGAATTAGGAAACTTCAATCACCTCTAAAGTTTTAGGTTTCAAACTTGGAAGCAAGTTTAAAATATGATGCCTAGATTGTGTCCCAGCAACTCTGATGCAATTAGTCTCACTATGGTCTAGGCACTGGAATTTTAAAATCTAGGATGTCATCAATGTTATAAGCCAATGAGTTGACAAAATAGGGGAAAGAGGGTTAACCACAGCCCAGAAACCATAGCCAAGAGTTAGTAGTGGTTAGGGGTCATTTCATTATGAGTTAGTCAATGACCCCTACCCAAGAGTTAGTAGTGGCTAAGGGTCATTTCATTGTCAAGTGGGGCCAAGCAGTAGGTGCATCTACTCCTAGAAGCACTCCAAGAAGTAGGGATAAAAGGAAGAATACCTGGGCTTCTCTCTTTCCTCCTACATTAAAAATTCTGTCTGTGGGCCTGGCACCTATAGCTCAGTGGCTAGGGTGCCAGCCACATACACCAGAGCTGGCAAGTTCGAATCCAGTCCAGGCCTGCGAACAGCAATGACAACTACAACCAAAATATAACTAGGCATTGTGGCCGGCGCCTGTACTCTGAACTACTTGAGATGCGAAGGCAAGAGGATTGCTTAAGGCCATGAGCTTGAGGTTGCTGTGCGAACTGTGATGCCATGGCACTCTAGCAATGGTGACGTAGTGAGACTCTGTCTCAAAAAAAAAAAAAAAAAAAAAAAAAAAGAAAGAAAACTCTGTCTGTGGTTGTGTCCTTCACTGAGGAAGTGTTCTGAAATGAATAAAGAAAGAAATAACTGAATAAAACATTTTAAATAAATCTGTGATTCCTAGTGATTTAAACTACCCTGAAGACAAAGCAAGGGAGCTTGGGGAATGAAGGTTTTTCTATAGCATAGAACAGAGCCGAGGAAGAAAGGTGAAAACTTCTGAGATTAAACAAGGAAGGTGACCACTAACTAACATTTTCTAAATAAACAACATTTAGAAACTGTTGTTTGAAATTAGCTGCCAATTTTACTGTGATAATTGACTATATTAGTAGTCTAGATTCCATTAAATGATGATGAAAATAGCACAATTTCAATTTTGTATTTTTCTGTATATACACACATATCTAAAATATACACACATATTAGGTTAGGTTAAAATATACCTAACCGTAATAATTTCATGTATTTCCTTTCTTTACATATTATTCCTATTGTAAAATGTATGGCATTTTTACTTGCAATAAACTAAAACTTATTTAAATAATAACATTTATTACTTCAAGGTAGGCAAACATAGGCCAGTTACCAATGTTAATTTGCTGTTTCCCCCTGGCTTCTCTGCTCTTCCTTTTTTACAGTGATTTCCCTTAATGGTTTCAACATGGCTGTATCATTCCCTAGTACCATGTCAATCACAACTACATCCTGAACAAAAATGAAATTTTTCTTTTCTGAACCTCTTATGGAGAAAAAAAAATAATTTAAAGAAATATGATATTCCATTTCTTTCTCATCTGTTACCTAGGCTTGGGTCACTTGCCTTCACCTAGCCACAAAGACTGGGGAGAAAGTATCCAACAGTTTCTGCCTCTGAATTGGGGAATAGAATGTTGGGAAGACAGCCCAAAAGTTAGGCCACCTTTTCCCCTCCTTTTTCTCCACCTTCATCCCTCCAGTCAGACCTCTCAACAGCTGCTCAATAAAATTAATGTGGAAAATTTAGAACAGTGCCTTTTATTAGAAATGTTCATGCATAGTAATGTAAATCTATACTGGGACGCACACATACACTCTTCTATATATTTGTTGATATTCTCATTCAATAGACTAGTGGAACTCCCCCAAGTTAGCTGGTAGAAATTTAATTCATTATCGTTAATGATCTGATGTGATAATATCAAATAATAAAATATTTGACCAATGTCATGTTTGATCTGATATGATTATATTTATTATTATTGACATACATTTTATTTTTAGTGTATTTCCTTAATATCAACAATGAGGTAATAAATATGTGTGTATACATTTCCCCATATATTTATAAGTAAAAAATCATCAAAGGGGGTTTATTGATAAATGGGAAATATTTTTATTTTTTATTGCTATTTTTAGAATTTCTTTTTTAAAAGATTTGTATCATGATATAAATCCCCGGAAGTCTTAGAAACTGATATTTACCTTAATTTTTGCCAATTTTGCTTAAGTAGTGTTGTCCTAAATACTGGTGAGGTTAAATATCTTTTCTTATGATTCCTGAGAATTTCCTGTTCATATTTTTGCACCGCTTTCTATTGAAGTATTTATATTTTCATTGTATGTTCTTATTAGAGGTTTTTTAATTTGAATGTTTATGCATGTGTGATTGGTGTTTTCAATAGCTCTGATAAGATCTATGACATCACTAATAAAATCTGATGATAAACATTTAAATATTTCATGCCTTTTTTTTTCCTGATAGAATCTAGGTTCTTAGTCTTGGTTATAAAAGAAATTTCCTCGATTTTCTTGTACTGTGTTTTTGTGTTTTTAACCTTTTACTTTTATTCATTATTCTTATATTTTATGTTACATAAGATATACATATATTACTATTTTCTTCCAAATAGACAGCCAGATATATCAACACCATTAATAAATGGCTCATCCTATTTCTTTTCCATGGGGGTCAGAGTTCTCTTCATAGAGATCCTTCACATCCTTTGTTAGATATATTCCCAGGTATTTCATTTTCTTTGGAGCTACTGTAAGAGCACTGTGCCTTTGATTTGATTCTCAGATTGACCATTATTGGCATATATGAAGGCTACTGATCTGTGGACATTGATTTTGTATTCCAAGACACTACTATATATTTTGACCCTTCTAATAGCTTTGTAGTTGAAGAGTTTGACCTCGACTGTCCCCATTTGAATACCCGTAATCTCCTTCTCTTGCCTGATTGCATTGGCTAGGACTTCCTGCACTATGTTGAATAGCAGCAGCATTAGTGGGCATTCTTGTCTGGTTCCAGTTCTAAGTGAAAGAATCAACTTTGTTAAAATGTTCATAATACCAAAGTGATCTACATTTTTAATGTAATCCTCATTAAAACACCATGCCATACTCTAAAGAACTTGAAAAGGTAGTACTTTATTTCATAAAGAACCAGGAAAAAAAAATGAACACACAATACAATTCTTTTATTTAAGAAATAAAAACAAATCTGGAGGCATTGCATTACCAGACTTCAGGTTATATTACAACTCTATAGTGAATAAAACAGCTTAGTACTGATGGTACTGGCACATAAATAGAGATATAGATCTATGGAATAGAATATAGAAACTAGAGATGAACCCAGCCGCATAATCACCATCTGATCTTTGATAAACCAAACCAAAACATGCACAAGGGAAAAGAATCCCTATGTAATAAATGGTGTTGGGAGACCTGGTCAGTCACATAAAGAAGACTGAAATTAGGACCGCACCTCTCACACTAGACAAAAATTGACTTTCACTGGATACATGATTTAAATTTAAGAGATAAAACAATAAGAATTCAGGATTGGGTGCAGTGGCTCATGCCCGCAATCCTAGCACTCTGGGAGGCCTGGATGGATGGATTGCCCTGAAGCTCACAGGTTCAAGATCAGCCTGAGAAGGAGCAAGATACCCTTTCTAAAAACAGCCAGGCATTGTGGCGGGCACCCGTAGTCCCAGCTACTTGGGAAGCTGAGGCAAGAGAATCACTTGAGTACAAGAGTTGAAGGTTGCTGTGAGGTATGACCCCTTGGAACTCTTCCAAGGGTGACAAAGGGATACTCTGTCTCAAAAATACATAAATAAATAAATACATTCTGGGACGCTCCAGTGGCTCCATGAGTGGGGTGCTGGCCGCATATACTGAGGGTGATGGGTTTGAGCCAGGCACAGCCAAACTGCAGCAAAAAAAAAAAAAAATAGCTGGGCATTGTGGTTGGTGCCTGTGGTCCCAGCTACTTGGGATGTTCAGGCAAGAGAATTGCCTAAGCCGAAGAGCTGGAGGTTGCTATGAGCTGTGATGCTACAGCACTCTATTGAGGGTGACAAAGTGAAACTATCTCTAAAAAAAAAGAAGAAAAAGAAAAAGAAGCACAGTCTTCTTAGTAAAAATGAAAAAAAAAAGTATCCAATGTTCTCAATACTATTATGAAACTAATGTATAAACAACTATTGCCCACACAAAAGCAAAACACAAGTATAGGGGATAATAGGTGGGAGGGGGCGTGAGAAAGGTGGTTGATTGGCAGGATCTCACCTAATGTGCACAGTGTGAGGGTGTCCAGCATGCCCCCTGGGTGAAGGGCTCAACTACAACTTAAACTTTGCACATTTGTACCCTCATATTAATGCAAAATAAAATAAATAAATGGTTTATCCTTTTTCCACTGAAATGAATTTCCAAATTTTTTAATTTAGTAAATGAATTGATATAGTAGTTTTTTTTTTTTTTTTTGAGACAGTCTTGGGCTATTGTCCTTGATAGAGGACTATGGGTCATCGTAGCTCATAGTAACCATTTCTTGGGCTCTAGCAATTCTCTTACCTCAGCCTTCCAAGTAGCTGGGACGATAGGTGTGTACCACCACACCCAGCTAGTTTTCTATTTTTAGTAGAGACAGGGTCTTGTTCTTGCTGAGGTGGTCTCTGAAGCCTAAGCTCAACTCATCATCCAACCTCAGCCTCCCGGATACTGGTACTACAGTCATGAGCCATGCACTCCGCTATATAGTGGAATTTATTTTTAATTACTTATTCGTTTTCACTTACTTCTTTGTCTATGTTGAGACCAAAATCAGAATTGTGTGTTTTAGCTGCTTTATATAAATTTTAAATTCACAAATAAAAATTACAAAGTAGAAAGCATAAAATTATATGGTTCCTTTGTAAAATCACAATTTTGGATCCTGTATTTAATGTGTATTTTTTGAAAATAACATACAGCCTGATTTTATTCAGTATTTTTAATAGTAATCATGCAGTCTGTCTTTAAATTGTACAGTCTAATCTATATGCATTTATTGCAAATGATATTATAACTTTACATATATTTATGCACGTATGAATTCATTTTCAACTTATTCTTTATTCTCATAAAAAGAAATGCTAATTAAGTCAGGCTGCCATATTTTCCTTTGTTTTATCTTTGGTTTGTTAGTTTTTTTTTAATAGTTTTTTCATTACTTTAATATTTACTTTTCCTTTTCTATACTTATTAGTTATGTTTGTAATGTATTATTATTTCCAAAGAAGATAACTTGTCCAGGCACAGTGACTCATGCCTGTAATTTCTGTACTTTGGGAAGCTGATATGGGACAATTCCTTGAGTCCAGGAGTTCAAGACCAGCCTGAACAACACAATGAGATGCACATCTCTAGAAGAAAAATTTAAACATTAGTCAGGGGTGGTGGCATGAGCCTATTGTCCAAGCTACTCAGGAGGCTGAAGTGGGAGGATTGCTTGAGCCCAGGAGTTTGAGGCTGCAGTTGTCTCTGATGATATTACTTGACTCCAAACTAGCAACAGAGAGAGACTCAGTCTCAAAAAGGAAAAAAAAAATGATATGTCTCTTTCTGTACTTCAATACATTCTCACCATTAAGATGCTCTAGTTTCCTCATCTTGAACATTTTTTAAGGCTACCACTTCTTTCCTCTCACCCTTAAATCTATATTTTCAACTGAGACTTTTGAAGAACTTGCCCTCCTTTATCTTTCCTATACTTAAACACCCAAGCTACTCTGAAATTGATCAATAAATAGCATGCTAAAGTTTTAGCAAATTCTACTTAGACATTTTTATCATTTTAATACTTTTGGAATTGTAATGAATCTTAAAGATGATGATACATCACAGTTCAAAAACAAATGTCAATTATTAGGGTTGCACAAAAAAATCATGTACCTTACAGCAAAGAACTTTGATAAAAAATTACAATATTAGAATTTCTCTTATGATGTTTGCCTTCTACATCATGATTTCTCACGTGGCACTGAGGTGACATAGATCCAGTTAATCTATTTTCTCAAGTTCAAGAGTGTGTGTTTGGGAAGGGAACAGGGAAATGAGACAGACAGAAGAGTCAAGAGAAGAAGAGAGAGTCAGAAAAAGAGGCAGAGATAGACAAAGAAAGAGAGGAGAGAGGAGGAGACACGAGACCATATTTTGATCATCGCTAGTTCCTTTTTTTTTTTTCATTATTTGAAAGTTAGATATTCGTTCTGGTTCATTGCTGTGTTTTGTGAGACTTGAGTACAGATATCCCTCATTATGTGAATGTTTTCTCATGAAACTCAGCAGTGGAATAGATTAGAATACATTTTCACTGGTATGACACATATATTAGATTTCTGTGGTTGGAACAAATTACCACAAATATGGTTTAAGATGGTATAGATTGATTGTGTTAGAGTTCTAGAAGAGAGAAGTTTGAAATAGGCTCATTGAACTAAAATCAAGGTGTAGGCAGGGCTACAGTCCTTTTACAGGCTCCAGGAGAGAATCCTTTTCCAGCTTCCAAGGGCTGCTCACATTCCCTCATTCAGACTCCTTACATATTCAACACCAGCAAATGCATCACTCTGATGTCTGCTTTCAATGCCAAATCTCTTTCTCTGGCTCTCTTGCCTCTCTCACATAGAAAGATTCTTTATATAGTTCTAGATTGTTTTCCTGCCTCCAGATCTGAAAATTTTCTTTTCCATATAAGAAAATATATCTCCAGGTTCCAGGAATTAGGACATGGATATCTTTTCTGAGGGGCATTATTTTACCTATAACAAGGTACAAATAAGGGAACTCTGGCTACTTAGTATATAAAACTCAGGAATATTTTAGATTTAAATAATATAGCTCACTTGCCATCTATCCTTTCTATTGAATCCTTGCTATCCACTCAAGAATGGACAGCTTTAGACAGTTAAATGTATTAGTATGTTTCTCCAGTTCAGTGCTTATATGTCATTTTACCTGAGTTGTTCATATTCCCAAGTAATATTCTCTTTCTAAAGCAATTTAATTATATTTTTGAGGAGAATAGTCTTCTCCCTGTTTGGGGGGCACATACATGATCTCACTTATTTCTATCTTATAAGTGCATATTAATCTATTGCCAATCTGATCTCTCTTTTTTTTCTATAGGTGGCAGATATGATGTGTCTTTGATCTTTAATTCCTATTAAATTCACTGAGTCTTTTACATTTGCAGATTCTTTTAACTTTATAAATTTGTCATTAAATGTGTTGAATGATTACCTCTTTTTCATTTGTTATATTTTTCTTTACAATTTCCATCTGCTTACATTTTACTTCCCATCATTCATCCGCTAAATTATTTATTTAATGAATCATATTCTTTTATATGTAGAAATTTAATTTTTCATGGAATTTAATCTTCAAGAGTGATATCATTATTGTTATTATTATGAATATTATTGCTGATTTATTTCGAATTTTTATTTCTAGTGCTGTTCTTTTGTGGTCCCAAGAAGAGAAGCACATGAAAGAGCAAGTTGAATTATCCCTAATTCCTAACACCCTCTGGCATATAAATATCAGAGATTGAGGGATGAATGAGGCTCCTTAAAGTTAAGGAGGATCTTGAAGATGTCTTTTACGTAAATGCCAAAACAGTTTGTCTTTTTCCATGTGTTTTACCAACACCTTCATCAGAGTTCAGTGAGCCTATGAGTCAAGTAAGAAAAACTGCAAAGGACATAAGTAACTCTATCCTCCAGTGAGAGGAATATCAGTGAGAGCAAATGAGGACCAACTCAGAGGGAAGGGAACTGGAAAAACTTTGGAAGAATATATATTAATAAATAATAATGATAAAATAGACTACCTGGAAAGTAACAGATTCCTGATGGTTAAGCCCTTCCCAGAATCTCGTTCCTTTCTCTGTTAAGGCTTGGCTTAGCACATTGGCTAAAACACAAACCCCAGTTCTGATTGCATGAAAAAATCCCTCAAAACACAAGATTTTCCATGCATATATCTGCCTGGAGATCTCAGGACATCTCGAGACCCCAGGAGTTCTTCGAGTCAGGAATTAAAATGGATTTATAGTGTAATTGAAGGGAGAAGAAAGCAAGGTCAGGTTACCATGTTTTTAGAATCCCTCTTACTTCTGCCAATATTTTTTAAGTTAATATTTGTGAAATACAGTAGAATTTCCATAGCTAATCTCACCTCCCTACATGACCTCTGTTCTTAAGTTGATCTAATTTTCACAAACATGCAATCACATGTACTCAATGGAAGATTGACCTCTGAATATTGGGCACCTCTGTATGTTGTATCTTGACCACTCAGACTATGACAAATAATATTAATTTACCCTCTATAACTTGACCCAGGGGTAGAAGGTATGGGTTTTGTTCCTTTATTGTTTTTCTTTAGCATAAGTTCTTTTTTCATTTTTTACTATTACAACAAATTGGATTAGGCCAAACTTCTTACTGCTTTTCACATGTTGTGGAAGATTTTTTTTAATGTGAAGACCTGGTCTGAATTGCAGATATATCCTACAGTTACTAAAAAAAATTTACAGTTAATTGAGACATGATGGCTCAAAGGAAAGAACTTAAAGAGCTAACATTTAAGGAAAAGGTTGATCATCTACATTTTTTGGAAAGTAGAAGCCAAAGAAAGGCAGGAGAACATTTTGGTGTCAGGAAGACCACAACATCCAAAAAGGTAAATCTGAGTACTTGGAGAGATATGATAAGAAATGTGGAGACCTACAGTGGAAAAGGAGGAAAACTTCCTGTGATAATATCATCGAAGCCATATTAAGCAGGCTCAAACAAACGAGAGCAGTTAATGTCAGAATCACCAAGCAGATGATCCCAGAAGTTGCACAGGAATTTGGGGTGCAAATTTCCAAGCATCAAGTGGTTGGTTTGAAAAATTTGAACTATGACACGAGATCTCCCAGAAAATCTTGTGTGGTAAGTCCAATGAAGTTCCAGTAGAAGTTGTGGAAGAGTTCATCAGAAACTTCCAGACTTACCAGAAGCTTCAAAGACTGTGAAACCATTAGCAATGAAAGTGCAGACTTTACTTCCAGGCAATGGCTGATAGAAGCCTTGTCATGAACAGTGACAAATTTAAGAGCAGAAATATTAACAAAGAACATTTCACCATTCTGCTTGGTGCTAGCTTAACCAGAGAGAAATTAAAGCCTTTGGTGATTGATAAATGAGCATAGCCACTCAAATTCAAGAACCTGAAGCCTGAAGACCTCTCTACACTGAGAGATCAAAGGAATGTGCATTGGGTGACTGGTGCCCTGTTTGAGGAGTGGGTAAAGGACATTGACTGAGAAATGAAGAAGACGAAATGGTTTATGCTGTTCACAGTGGACAGCAGCCCTGGCCATCCACAGGGGAATCATCTCACAAACATGACTCTGAAATTTCTGCCTCCAACCAAGACCTCAAAGATCCTACCTCTTGAAAAAAGCATCATGAAAACATACACTAGTGACCCCAGCTCCTACAGAGGGTCATTACTAACATACAAACCTGTGGTCTGCTGGTGAAAGTGACTTTATCCTCTTCAGCAGTTAATGCTTAGGATGCTGCCCCAGATCAGTCCTGCTTGGAATAAAGATCAGCCAGAAACAAGAAGTGTTTCAAGAAAGTTGGATTTGTCACAACCCAAGAGCATGATGTTTTGGTCCCATTACACAGTCCACATCCCATGGCAGAATTTGATAGAGTAGATTTGGAATGTTTTGTTGCAATGGATGACGAATTGGGAACCTGACCCAGAAGCAATTTTCCAAGTGATATTTACTGAAGTTCAGGCCAGTGTAAAAGTGCATGAAGCAGTTTATGAAGTGGAAGAAGAAGTGAAGTTGACAATGAAATTGCAGAGACTCCAAAAGAAGAGGATGTCAGGCATCCGACAATGCAGTTGAAGTCATTTGCTGTGGAAAAACGCCCAGATATACTGAGCAGCATAGCCAGTGTTGAGAGTGCTGCATTTGTAAAAGAAATAAAAAAACAGACAAGATTAACTCTTTTTTAGAAAGAATGATTAAACTATAACAGTAAATGTATTGATTTTGTATGATATTGTCATTGTGATTTTACTGTGCTTTTATTTCATATAGTGTTCTCTAATTAAATCTGTATAAGAAAGTAAATTACATGCACATGTCAGTACAGCAGGCTTAGCTCCTCCTATTGACCACCTCCATACGCTGGCCACATTGTTGCAGTGTCTTGGGTGGTCAACTTGAAGAGATTCCACTGCACTTTCATCTGGCAGGCCTGGGCAAGATTCATGTTAAAATTGTTTTCCAGGGGTTAACCCAACTGCTCAACTCTGAATCCATTCTTTTTAATTCAATTGCTATCTCCTCTACATACTAATTTTTTGAGACTTTGAAAGTTCAGTTTATCAATTTCAACATGTACACTTTGAGGAAAACAATAGTACCTACCTGTAGAGTTGTGATGAAGATTAAATACATACTACACCCTCAGATTCTGGCAAACAATAAGTGTTACAAAGGTATTTACTCCTATTACTTTTAAGCTCTTTTATTCTTGAAAGAAACATATGTGATAATTACCATTAGCTCCATTTCACCTGTTCTCATGAGAAAACAGGGTCAGGGGATGAAGTACCTGATCCAACATCAAACAGTGATATAATGGAAAGCTTAGGTTTAAACTTAGGGGATCAGAGTCTAAAATCCATCTCACAAATGTAAGCTGTAAAATGAGCCCTTCATTTTTCATTCACAAGTAGAATTTATTTACATATTTTATCAGTTTGCCTTTTGGTAAAAGAACTAATTAATACGTTTAGCAGAAAGAAATTTGAGAAAAACTAATACATTTAAAGTATTTGTTGTCACTTCAGAAATATGCTACATATTTAAGAAACAAAAAGAACAAATAATCGTGGAGAATCTTCCATACAAATATTAAAGTTTTGTTTCTTCTCTACCATCACGTAAGAGATTTTCTACCTGCATGCATTTGCATCATCCTATATTGACTAAACATCCAGAGAATTTGTGACTCACTCTCCACAGTATTACTTAAGAAATCAATTGCTACTTTTTAAATTTTTCTCCCTGATAAAAATTGCCTACTCAAAAAAAGTTATCTTTAAGAAGTTGATCAACTAAGGCCCACACCAAAAGTTTTTAAAAATGACTTATTTAATTTGAGAAAATACAAAACTGATTATTTTCTATATCTTCTTCAAATTCATAGTTTGAACTACTCTAAATTTTCAATATTAACTTAAACATTGTTCTTGATGGAGAGAATTACAAATTGTACCAGGACCATTGCGTCTATGTTAAGTAGTTTAGGACAAATTCCCAAACTAGGAAAAATAATCAGATATCAGTGCCACTTACTGGTATGTAAGTCAACATGCAAAGTACATGCCAAATATATTTTAAATGAGACATATCAGAAAATACTTATATAGATTTGGGAGATAATATAGCCATATTGCATTTATAAATATTTAGCAACTCAAATTAATTACAGTAGAGCTGGAAGTGGAAAAATAATAAAATAAATGACTAAAGCATTTTTTGCATCATGAAAATAAATGCACACAATGAAACTTATACGTTGCTGCCAAATCTAATTTTTTCATCCACATATGTATTAAATCATGTGATAAAGTAGGTATATGGGATATTTATTACTATGTATTCATAAGACTATTAAAAATTACAAATTTATAAAGAATTCATAATAGATTATTCATAGTATATTAATACAATTTTACATAAAATAAAATCGGCCAAAATTTGTTTCAAAGAAAGTGAACTTTAAGGTAATGCTGGCCAATTAACAGTTTATGCTCATAATTATTTTTAAGTTGCATTTTTATTAATAAAAAATTGTTTCTTGTTTTTCTTTTAACAATCACATATAACTGGATACACATTGCCAGACCTACTCATCAGAGATTCTCGCAGTGACTAGAACAGCAAATTTATAAATTGAGAGTGAAATATAGGAATTGTGGGGTGTGAAGAATTACAATATATATAAAAGTGAGGATGTAATAGAAACAGAAATATTTGTATGCTAGTAATAAAGATAAAAATTTTAAAATGCTTATAAAATAAGAAAAATATTACGTCAATAGCTTCTAAGAAGCTTGCTTTCTTAGTCAACCATACAACCATCATTAAAGCCTATGCTTGTATCACTTTTTGTTCTAATATGCAGTGATTTTCAACCATTGTGCTGTGTCAGACTGGCCATGAGAAGATCTGAGGTGTGTGGGAAAACTTTTGAAGATCATTAATTAAATTATTTTTGAAAGAAGTTCAAAGCACCGTAAGTATATTCTAATTTTTTACTCCTTTTTTTTTTTTGATCAACACAATTTAAGTGAACTGAGGAAGTTTAACTATAGGTTCAAGTGTGCCATAACATAAAAAATGGTTGAAAAAGGCTGCTAACATGTCTTATCGGATGAATATGAAATGTCTTAAGAAAACAATATCTAATCTATCCCACTTTCCTATCCTCCCAGAAATCTTATCACTTACTTTCATTTGCTGATGACTTAAATAAAAAACAGCATGTTACAGCATAACCGTAACATTAAAATTATAATTTTTATCCCATTCAGTTTGCCATTCTGGATGTTTTTTCTAAGGCTAAGGTTACAAAAGATATTTGGCTTTATTTGGACATCAAAATTATGGTAGATCACAAAATAAAATTCATGATTTACTTTTTTAGTGAAACAAAATTCCTTCCACTGAATGTCTAAAAATAGAATGGTCTCTATCATTCTCTATCATTTTACTGCAGAAAACGAATCAGTAAACACTTATACTAATTTGTATCTTTAATAAGACAAAAGCAAGTTGTGTGCTGCTACCACGAGTGTTTCCATAGTACAGATGATCTTGTATAGAAATGGTAAACAGGGAGTATCCTTAATACTACATATTAATGTCATTTTGATTCACGTACTATTTGTCTCCAGACATTAATATTTTGTACCACAAAGTAGCAGCAGTTAAATCTATACACAATCCCAATGCTGAACTCAAGACTCTGAAGACGACCATGCCACACGCAGAGCCTGCTCATGTCTCGTATTTTCTTTAAACTTTCTTTGACGCCCTTAGTTCTTAGAATGCTTGTTATGAGAATCCCCCGGCTTTGTGTATTTTGTTTTATTTTCATCGTATGCCTCTATCTTGGTAGGTTTTTATCATGTGCATCTTATGTTGCTTGAATAATTCTATACCCACCAGGAATTTAACATATTTTAAACATTCCCATATTTCTTTTAGGATAATAATTGTTCTTGTTAGTGTTATGCTTGTAAAATCACATAGTTGTAGAGTGAGCTCTTTCAAACCCATTTTACTCATTAGCCTTGATATTTTTAGACTGTGAATTTGCAGAATGCAAATGTTTCAGTAATGCATACTGAATTCTAGCAGAAATATTTGTGTTAAATATTATAGGCTATGTAAGGAAGACTAATTATGCCACTGCTTTCAACAGTGATAGTACTTCTTTTTAATATTTTAGAACACAACTATATATATTGTATGGACCTTTTTGTGGTAAGTTTTTTAATGAAGTTTATTAGGTAAGAATTCTGAGGGACTTAATTTATATACTTTTTTAAAACTCTTATTATGAAAATAAATTTCATTCCTCAGAAGCTTCGTAGGTCTTATTTTTTCAGTCATTCAACAAATATTTATTGAGTCCCATTGTGTGCTAAAACGAATAATCTTAAAGTATGAATAGGAATGCTGAGTAACTGTGATTAACCAGGTGCTGCTCTGTACTTGGGGCAGGAGGGAAGAGAGGCAAAGAATACAGAAGTGAATAGTTTTACAAGATCTTCTGAAACAGTGATGCACGCTACTAAAAATACAAATGATGCGACCAAATTGGGAGTGGCCTCAGTGGTCAGAGTAGGAATTTCTGAGAATTTGTATTTATAAAGGGGATATATTTAGGGATATAATTATATATTTTCTGAAAAAGAACAGGAAAAGTTAAGGAGACAATTGTAACACAGTGAAAGACACTTTAACTTTGGAGAAGATGGAAATGTGCACAGGAAGATGAGTGAGCCATAACATGAAAATTTCAAGATATTAGTTTACTTAATCCAATTTTTTCCTTTTGTTTTTAAGCTAGTTGGATTAACCTATGCTTTGATTTCACCTCAGTGGAGTAATTTATATGATTGCTTTAATTTATGTGATTACTCTGCTTATACTTTTAGATATGGATGCTCTTTCCTTTGTTGACAAGAGCACTGCATGGAGATCAGGAGACCTGACCTTTCTCTTTTACACATAAACATTGTGTAATCTTAATTGTCCAGTTCCAATTGTCCAGTTCCAATGTGCCACATAATGACTTTTCAGTCAACTATGCACCTCACATACACATACAATGATGGTCCCCTATGTTTATAATACTGTATTTTTACTGTACCTTTTTATATCCACAGATATTTAGACACACAAGAATTTACCACTGTGTTACAATTGTCTACAGCATTCAATACAGTAACATGTGGTAGAGGTTTGTAATCTGGGAGCAATGGACTCTACCATGTACCTAAGTATGTAATAGGCTATACCATCAAGGTTTGTGTAAGGACACTATAATGTTTTCATAAGTCCAAAATTGCTTCCTGACACTTTTCTCGGGATGAGTTCTCATCATTAAGTGACATGATAGTACTTTAAATTTAAGTACTAATAAAATTTGAGACAAAATATATTTGTCTGAAATTAAATAAAATTCTGACAAAACTATAACTTGTACAAATAATTTTAATATGTTCTAAAATACTCCTGAAGGTACCTTCAGGGTGTTCCTACATGTAAAAGAACATGTTATGGAAAAAAAGTTGTGAAGGTCAGAATTTGTTAGTGCTCTGCAAGCCTCTGAAAAGGATCTCAAGACTGCGGGAGGATATTTACATGCTTTCCATGTTCCATAAGGAATTAGAATAAAGATTTAACTGCTTTTAGTTATTTTTAATATGTGAAAATTAATCAAGAAATCAAATTGTTTTGTAAATTCAGAACTTTTAAATCAACACAATTATCTTAAAAGCACTGGAAAACACTTTTATACTTTGTTTATTAGACTGAGCAAATTATTTTGATGACACGTGTGTTTTTTCATAATTAATATGCATGAATTTTGTAGTTGTGTCTTTAGTTTAGAGCTATATTTTTGCCACTGAATTGAACTGGACAGTTAACTTTTACCTTATTTCAAATCCAAGGTACTTGGGGAAAAAAATGACTTTTTCTATCTTTTATACCCAAATGGCTAAACTTTACATTTGAATCCTGTAGCCTATCAGCTACATTGTGGGAAAACAGTTTTTAAATTGAGCTCTAAAGACTGTCTAATACATTTTAAAATATTGCATTTTTAGAGCATCTGAATAAAGGAAGTGGAACAAATTATCCAGTTAGCAAAAGATTTCAAGTTCATTTTAGGTTCAATCTCTGAAGTCAATTGCATTTAGAAATTTTAGATGCAATTCTTTCTGCAAATTTCAGATCCCAGATGATATCAAATACAGTATTATAGATCCAAAGCTTTTTGTTATAGAAGACTTGCAGCATTAATAGGCTGACACTGTTTGAATAACCTCAATCATTCATAAGCCTTTTAAAATACTTTTTTTTTGTATCATTTCAGAGTCTAATAAACTAACAGAATTCAATTTTCATGTTACTTGAGTCTTTGAATCTTTTACCAGAATACTGACATCCATTAGCCATTGTCTGAATTAGGTGACTGCTGTGGTAAAGAATAAGCCATAACAAATTATCTCGTTGCAAATATAATATACACAACAGCTGGAGTTTTTCTTTCTCTGATTCTCATTCTGACTGACATAAAGCTGGTAGCTGTATTTCCCCATTTTGAGAATGATGTTTTTGGCAGGTTGAAAAAGCAATGCACTTTGCTAAAAGCTTTCTTATGATGCAAAGAAACAGAAATCAGCAGTTTATCTGTATTTTAGTAGTTTTCTTTTTATATTTTTCCATGATAATCAATTCAGTAGTTTATTTTAGTAATTGTCTATAATATTTCTTTTTATGATCTCTGGTTCACTTATCTAACTTTAAGCAAAAGCAGTATTAAAATGATTTAGCACCAAATACATAGACTTTACTTGATGTGATACAATATAAAATGTTTTCTAAGACATGTAAATCATTTTACACTAGGATGAAATTAAACAATTTTAGAATTAGTCAACTGGAAAATCTAAGGTAAGCATTATTAATTTACTTCTTATTTTAGGATGTAAAATTTTTCTTCAAATCCATGAAAAAGATGAATAAATATTTGGTTACATTACCATACACACAATTATTCTCTACTTTTAACCAGTAACCTCCAGAAGTGAGCCTGGTGTCGAGATTGTTGATTGTACTGTGTGGTGTGACCTATTTAAAAAATGATTGTGTCCACTATTTGTAGAATTACGAAATTATGCATTAAGCAGAATGTGTCACTGCTCTTTATTCCCTCTCTCCCTTCTCTCTCTCTCTCTCTTTTTTCTTTTTTGTCCTGTGATGATACTCATGACACAGTGATCCATGTCCATAGGGAATGTCTCATTGACTTAACTGAGGAAACTTCAGATGTAATCAAGCCACAGCAGACTGAGACTGTCTTCTCACTTTCCTTTGTAATTGATCCCTCCATACACAATTTAGCCTCAGGAAGAAGCACCACACAAGCAAAGGCAAAGGACTCTGTAAGGATGATCAACAGTGGGAATTAGATAGCGTTCTTTCAAAATTTTCACCAATTATTAGAGGTAAGGAAGGAGCAAAAATAGATATTTTATTTTTAAATGTACTAATGGGAGAAAGAAAGATGAAAAATAATCAAACTGAGCAGAAAATCAGAACTTGGGAAAACTGAACATCATCCTATTGCCTTTTAAGTTTCCCTACCAATTATTACTTCTCTGCGGTTTGAACTCTAATTTCTGATATATGTTCCTCATACTATAATCTAACCATGTCAACATATATCACTTTCTCTAAATTCTTTTATTACATTATTCATTATTTACAAGACATTTTAGATGTTTTTTTTTT
>NW_003852435.1:14432969-14437642 GCF_000181295.1 Otolemur garnettii
AACCTGCCACCTTAGGTGTACATGGCTGGTGCCCCAGCCAGCTGAGCCACAGGTGCCGAGCCGACATTTTAGATGTTATAAAATGATTCTATAATTCCAGAGACACTTCAAAAATGTGTGTGAGTGTGTGTCTGGAGACACATGTGTGTATCTATAGTCTATTTTGCATATATATAAAAGCATATGATGGAGTTTCTAAGTATTTATATTCGTAAAATTTAAGTACAGAGGAATGTTACATGTGTGCCTGTATATAGCATTATATCAGTGCTATAGATTGATCATCTACTAAGTAATCAAAACTAAGTTGACATTTGTGGTAGTTCTACCTATTCTCTAAAGAATGATACAGCGTTTACATGTTTTTCAACCTAATTATTCTAAATGTGATAACCACATTTCCAAATCTCAGAATTATCATTTATTGCATTAATTCTTGTGCTTATTTATTCATAATATTAAACACTTTGACAGATTTTAGTAACATATTAGTGAACAAAATGATATAACCCCTGCCTTTGTGTAGCCTAAAATATAAGTTCACATTCCACTTTGTCAGCCGCAGAAGTAACACTCAGCTCTCTGGCCACTCACATATTTCAGTTCAATGCGTGGTCCCTTGGAAAAAATGTACCATTAGCATTCATAGAGAGAGAGTAAGAGAGACCATCTTTGGTCTTTTCCACTTGCATTGCCCTCTTTTGCCTTCTCGTCCTTATGAATTCTTGCATAATGTGGTAACACACACACACAAGTTCATTGTCTTCATGCTCTTGCATATCACAAGCAATTTAACAGTTACTCAAAATAAACGTTATAGTTCCTTTGTAAGAGACCCTGAAAATTTCTTTTACCTGTAATTCTTACTTATATGCTGACTATTAATAACACTTTATGTGCATGAATGCAGACTTATTATGTTATTCAATATCCATTAAGACATAAAATGCTAAGTGATATCTCTGAGACCACATTTGAATGAAATTCAATTTGAAAGTAATTTAGATATTCTTTCCAGATTTTTTTTGTCACTTGCAACTAGGCTTTTTTTTTATTGTAGGGATTTCTTAGGTTGAAATATACTTAACACTTCATTTTCCTCATGTAAGTTATTCTACACATTGCTAATTCTTTCCCACTTTAAACCATAGTTGCACACAAGAATCTGGAAAAAAATTATGTTTTGGCAAATTATTAGCTATGTGCTTTTGTTCAAGTTACTTAACTACTCTATTATTCGATTTCTTTATCTGTATATGAGGGATAATGATAATATTTACCTTGTTGAGCTGTGTGGGAAATACACGTAAATAATTTAGAATTTTTCATGGTATATTAAATGTTAAGAATTATCATGGCCAGGCACAGAGGCTCACTCCTATAATCCCAGCACTCTGGGAGACCAAGGTGGGTGGATTGCATGAGCTCATGAGTCTGAGACCAGCCTGAGCAAGAGCAAGACCCCATCTGTGACAATAGCCAGGCATTGTGGCAGGCATCGTAGTCCCAACTACACGGGAGACTGAGGCAAGAGAAATGCTTAAATCCAAAAGTTTGGGTTGCTGAGAGCTAAGATGTCATAGCACTCTTCCAAGGGTGACCAAGTATAACTCTGTCTCAAATGAAGAAGAAGAAGAAGAAGAGGAAGAAGAGGAAGAAGAGGAAGAAGAAGAAGAAGAAGGAGAAGAAGGAGAAGAAGGAGAGGAAGGAGAGGAAGGAGCGAAGGAGAGGAAGGAGAGGCAGAAGAAGAAGACAATTTTTAAGGCTGTAACATGTGCCTAGGTTATAATTGGTGTTAGAAATGTTGAGAACAATAAAATATCTCATCTTCTCATCTTTACTACACCCTTCCAACTCCCAAAGTAAGCATGCGTTATGTTCTCTGAAGTTGTTGCTAACACATCAGAAAAACTTAGCTGCTGTTGCTACTTCAAAATTTGCATAGACCTTTTGCCTTAGAACATAACATTTCTTGCCATATTGTAGGATTTTTTTTGCCTTTTCTAACCTTAACTAACGTAGATTAGTTTCATTCCCTATCATTTCTGACCCTAGAATGGAGACTTAGAAAACATGGTGGAAATTCTGGCTTCACCAAACTTCCAACATGCCAAACCTCAAATTCCTCACATGTTAAATCACGATAATAATAAACTAACAAAGCCATACTTGTAAAGGAACAAGCACACAGTAAACACATATATGTGCTAGTTATATCATAATTAATGAGCTTCTCATGCCTTCACCATGATTTTAAGTCTCTGTTGTCCAATTTGTGGTGGCCAAAATGAATTTCATAAGTAAGCACAGAATCTGGAATAGACAGATGAATAAAGTGCCACCAAATACTGCATAATAAATGCTGTAATTGAACTACTAAACATACCAAGGAAAACATAATGAAGGAATAAAAATTATTTCCTAGGCGAGATTTAGAGAAGTTTTCTGGAGAAGATAATTTTATTCAGGGCTATTAATAATAAATGCATTGTAATTTTATAAAGAATAGGAAAAAGAGGCTCTAGGGAGAAGCAGCAGTGAGAGATGAAGCAAACAGTTAACAGAGTGCCTGAGATAGAAGATCCTCTCCAGAAGGACTGGAGTGAGGGACGTGATTAAAATTCCACTGGCCTCATAGATTGTCCAGGGACTTGTGAGGAAAGACTTCAATTTCTATTCAATAGAGTCTTATCAAGGGATTGGTCATTTTTTACACGACCAAATTTTATCATTCTTTTAATTCAATTTTTCATGGTGTCATTTTGTGTTTAAGTATAATAAGCACTTCAACTTGTGATGTTCACCGGTGTGGTGCACAAAATTTCTCAACCGATGTCATTTTGGTCAAGGTAATTCCTTATTATGGGGGACTAGCTGTGCACTTTTTCAGATACTTGGCAGCATCTCTAACGTGTACAACATAGAAACGCCAGCAGCACCTCTGATCTCAGTTGCAATAACTGAAAATGTCTGCGAACATCACCAAATATCCCTTGAGGGTCAAAATTGTTCCCTGTTGTTAATCACTATGACTGGGAAAAATCATTAGTATGAAATTGCTCAGGAATAGTGTAAGGTTATACATTTATGCTGTTTTTATCACAGGAAACATTTTAATAAATATCTTCATAGAACTCTGTTCACCCACCTTTCTATTTCAGCTACTAAGATCCAGATTTACATGTTAAGTATTCCTGAGGGCAAAACCGTGTTAAGGGCAACTAGAACTCCTTGCTTACAAGGGTTAATCTTAGCATGGGGAATTTGGCTTTTATGCTACCCAACTAGATAACTCTGTATAGTGAAAAGAAAATAGAATTACTAACTCTAGGATTTCAAGGCTGAAGTAATATGTTAAGAAGGAAGAAAAAAAGTAATCTGCTAGAAAAAATGTAGGAAGGTACGGAGTAGACATGGAGGGAGGATCAAAAAAGAGATGCTGTGGGGGAATAGCATGGAGGGAAGCAGGCAGTGGAAATTCCACAGTGATGCGGTATTCAAGAAATATTTTAACAGTAGAAAATTTTAATATTCTGTGTTCTAAGTTGAGTTGGAGTATTCAATTACTCCACTCCTAATTTTCTTATTCTGGTGAAGGAACTCTGTTGTATGGCTAGGCAAGAGATAGAGAACTAAAGTTTATGTCTAAACTAAGTTTTAAAATTAGGTTTACAGGAGAGGGAGAGGGGTGAGGGTCACCTAATGGGCACAATGTAGGGATACCTGGCACACCTCCTGGGTGAAGGGCACGACTACAACTTGAACTCTACCTAAAAATGCAAGGAGTTTGAAAAACCAATCGTAATAAATGAAGATTTATTAAATGGTCATTGGATAATAAAGGTGAGACAGATCAACTATCAAGTTTATTAATTAAAAGAAACATTCACTTTATGGGTTTAGGATTTTTTTTAAGGGTAAGTGACAAGATGGAATGAGGTATTTGACTATTTCTCCATTCATTACTCAGACAAAGATGACGTATAACTGAGAATGCACAGAATTCTCTTCCTTGACTTGCCCCATTGGTTTATGTTGTTGCAGAATTTTGGAAAATAACTAACTAGTCTCTGTTATATAGCTCATAGTTCAGCATTTCAAACAAACAGGGTTCTTAAGAAATATGCAAGATTTCTGTTCACATTTTACATTTACTAAGCTATATTACCGAGACTTTTCAATTTTTTATGGAAAAAATCTTAAGTCATTTCACTAATTTGAATGTCCATTGTTCTAGTCAGAACTCTTTTATAATGGAGGCCATAAAGTCCATGTGCATTTTAAAGTGTATTTCTAGTCTGATTTTTAAAATGTACCATTAATTCCCTGTTCTTAAATGCTTGTATGATAAAGTTCCCTGCTCTCCCAGGAGAGAATATATTATAAAGTTAGGTTATGAGAATGTCTGAGGCTTTGTCAATGATGGCTGGAGAAGAGCTTCTCGGATTCCCTAAAAGAGAAAGCTGATATCACACAGTAACATCTTCTTTTTCTCGCAGAGATTGGCATACAGCCAGGGAAACAATCAGTGAAGTTTTCTATTGATTGTCCCGTGGCTTGCAGAACAGTATATATTTCTGTGTCTAAAGCTGTGAAATTCTATTGTGAAGAAGTATAAATCTCCAGTAGACTAATGAACATAAAGATGCAATTTTTAAAAAATCAGATGAAAT
>NW_003852435.1:14437848-14457848 GCF_000181295.1 Otolemur garnettii
CTTGAGCTTCTCTTCTTTTGAATATGGCTCTCCACTACCTGGTCTGATCTTCCTGTGGTTTTAACGTTATATAAATCACTCATCCTCCAAGATTCACTTCAAACTGTACTGTTGGGAGTAAATTACAATGTGGAAAAATGACCAAAATATAGTAGTGTGCAGAAGAACAAATGGTACTGAATAATTAAGTTAGTCAAAATTTGAAAAGAAGAGATGATTAAAGTCCAAAAAGTATTTTATATTGAGTGGTGACCAGTAAGATAAAAAGAAAGCAATACTTGGTTATTGCTTAAGTTTAATCACAGACGCATAATATTTTTTGGTATATGCTGGGAAGAAAAGTTAATGATCATTAAGGTTAACTCCAAAGAAAAGCCATACAGGTAGGAATCAGGATATACTATGATCATTTTTTATAAAATAGCAACCCAATAATGAGAATGGGAATGTTCAGATGTAACATGGGAACAGAATTTTGCAGTAGGGAGGGCCCTGGTGATAGAATTTTCATTTATTTATTTATTTATTTATTTTTGCAGTTTTTGGCCAGGGCCGAGCCACCACCTCTGGTATATGGGACCGGCGCCCTACTCCTTTGAGCCACAGGCGCTACCCCCCTGGTGATAGAATTTAAACCTCTACTCCTTACCCAGAGAAAAAGGAGTGGATATGTGGTTGGAATAAAAGAGGAAACAACAAAGGAAGATTTGCTTTGTACACATTTGTCAATTTTTTTTTAGATATTCAAAACCCCTTCATTGCCATCAGCAAGTATTGGAGAGATCCTATGTGAAGGGAATGTGGAAAGGGAAAAGTTGAAGATTCCCTCTCCAGGTGTGCTATGTAAATAATGCTGTTTTGGGAGCCACATATCTGTCAGAACGAGTCTATTAGGATTTGGGTAACCCAGAGACAGAAATAGAATGGGGAAAGGAGTCCTATACAACTCCTTCATCTCTTCAAAACACAGTCTTTATTCTCGGGCAGCTTCTGTGAAGTCAGAGTATATCTCTCATTTGTTTAATACAGAAAATGTAAGTTCTCTGGATTGCTTATAAATAGTAGAGTAGGCTAAACTACAGAAAATTAAAAAAAAATTAAAGCGAGATGACCAAATTTAAACAGTAATTAAAGAAAAACATTTTTAAGATAAGAACTAGTTTATTATAATTAAAAGCTGCATGTGGTTTTCTCTTAATAGCAAAAAAAAAATCACTTTTTTATATAAAGAAAAGATGAGCCACTGGCATCTTCATTTATGTAACTTTTAAGACACAGTGGGCTTGCACAATGGGTAAGATGATATATCAGTGGGTTTATAGCTTCTGGTTAGTGTAAATTTAGATAAAAATCCCCCTATATTGTCCGAGTGAATAGAAAGTATTATACTATATAGTTTTGGATAGAGAGAGACTCGTTGAATTTATTTCATGAAAAGCCATTAGAGATGCTATATCCCACTTCCTTATTTTACAGATAAGGCAATTAAAGGTCACAGGAGTTACAACTATGTGTTCAAAGAAAATAATAACAAGTGTGTTGCAATTTTTATACCTCCCGCATGTTCCTTTCTTGTTCTTTTTCTAAGTAAAACAGTCCATTCAACCCCTATCCCCCTTCAACTTTATCCTAAAAGTTGAAGTTCTATTCCTAACAGAAATGGGTGCAGAAACGTGTTAATTTCCTATCTGTGCACTACAGTCACAAACTTTAGTGACATTTAGGTGTTTCTGTGAGTTTTGAAAACATTTAAGAAATTGAAATGTTAAATATACGGTTTAAATTTTTAGTGATGGAACTTTAAATTAACTTACATATTTATAGAAGGTTATACTTTGTCACATTCATTCAAATAATATTGTGAATATATGGTTATTTCCAAAAGTGAGCATAAAACAATTCTGAGGTGGAGCATTGGACCAGTTTCTAAATGCACATCTGTGTTAACGGAGACCAGCATGACGTTGGCGGGTAGTGAGAACAGCCCGTGTTCCAGCACTGTCTCTATTGCAACCTTCTCTCAGCACTTTAAATGCTTCTTTTCTGTGTCTAGACGTATTTAAAGAGGAGTTTCAGTCTCTCCAGGATCACTTTCAGACTTCTACATAAGTTCAAGTGAAATCATTTTTGTGCACAACAATATGAATTTTGCACCGTTTGTTATTTTTATTTGTCAACAATAAATTTGATACATTCTTTTGTATCATTGGCAGAACAAGTAAAACCCTATTATATTTTTTCTCCTTCATACCTAGTTTTACACTATTATAGCAGTTTCATCTCAGTTGTTTAGAGAAGTATCTCATTTTATCTCAGCAAATAAAGTAAAATTACAAATAATGGAATCTCTTTTTATAAACTCATGCATTATACAGCAAACACACATGATACCTGAGTTTTTATATCTTTAACTTATAAAACATTAATACTTTTCTTCTACTTGAAGCCCAATGCTACAAAAATGATAAATAGAGACAGTGTATAATACCTTTATTCAGTATTTCTGTGATTGAATATCTTAAGAAATTAGGAACATCTTTTCAAAATGAAGATTTTTAAAACAAATTTGTCAATGCCTTTTCTACAGTGTAGATTAGGCACATTAGAAATCCAATTTATGCTCTATCGGTAAATTCTATATCAGAATCTCAAAATAGTACGTATGCAAAAAGGCATTCAGTAGGAGAATTTTACATTATTTTGATCTTAAGTAATAATCTACCTTATAATAACATTAAAATGTAGAATTTTAATAAAACGACAAAGATTAAACAAAAATATTTTTAGGCTGCAGAGGAAATATGAATTGCCATTAGTTTATCTGGGCTAATAAACTGAAAGACATTGGTTTTCTAACATTTATATTTCAAAAGAAGGGATTGCTCATAATAAAACACTACTTAACTAAACATTTCATATAATGAATTACAAAACTAATGCAGTGTTCAGGATCCTTCTACATTGCTTTTAACTCCTTCCTTAAATGTAATTGCATGGGATCATATTCAATCATCGGACTATATAAGCTCTGCTTTCGTAATAGCAGCTGTATTCTAAAGTGAGAGATCTTTTTTAATTGCGAATCCCCATAAGTTATATATCTTTGAATCAAGATTTATTATTATTAGACATAAAACAAACAATACCTGTAAATAGCTTGAGCTATTTAAAGTTTGTGTAATAAAGGCAGAAGTATGCAGCTGAGAGTTTAGAGACCTGCACTGTGCCTCTAATCCTATCACTTGGTAATCACACTGGCTTGGATAAACTGTTCCACCTCCTACTAGCATTCAGTTTTATCATAAACCAAGAATAGTGGTCTAGATCTTCAATATACTTTCCATTACTTAATTTAAGTTTGAAATTATGTAACTCCGACAAGCTTTCCAATACGCAAGCTAAAATTTAACTCATGTAATACAACGATGACTGCATAACCTATTTGCTATTTAGGACTTTAGTTACATTTTTGGCATAGCATAGTGTTTTGTGTGAAGTGTTCAAGCTGTGATTTGAATAAGAACTGATATGATAATGAAAGTCATCTTATCCCAATCTTCTAAAAATTAGTATTATTTTGTGCTTGTAAAGGCAATATGCTATAATTTTAAATGTTTTAAAAATTAGAAAAGATATTTTAAAGTTAAGGTTCCTTCTAATCAAATGGGCCAAAATAGTCACGAATAACATTCCAGCATTCATTTTTTTCATTCTTCTACAACATATTCATTCAACCAGTACTTATTTATCCATTGATAGTAAATGTTTGTTTCCTCTTCTTTGCTTCCCTGAAGTTCTATTGCTTTTATTTGAGGGTTTGTGAAGTTGTAGGTATCTTTAATATTTATGGGAAACTTTTCTAGTTTATTTGCCACTTCATTTTTATGATATGTTAATATTATTAAAGAAAAACTTTAGGCAAGTTAAAATTAGTAGGGTTTATTGAGTAAAGAATAATTCGTGAATTAGGAGCATTAGGACCAGGATACATTCAGAGCACTCTGCACCAAAATGTAGACAGGTGCTATTTATAGAAGGAGAAAGAAAGGGGCAGAGAGAAGGAAGTTGATTGATTTTAGCTCAGCATTTTCCTTGACTTGGATATATTGTGATGAGGCATTTATCTTATACAAATATGGGGACAGTCTGATCAATTGGCAGCTGAGGGTTGGCTGAAGCTCAGCAGCTGTGATTGTCTGAGACTCAGGTATTTGTTTCATGATAACTCTGTTTGGTTACATTTTGTTTACATACTAAGTTAAGTTGCAGTTCATTAACTCAGAAATTAAACTATAAAGGCAACTGTCGGCCAAATTTAGTGTAACAGTTCCTTCATTTTGGTCAACCTCTCAATTTTGAGACACTGACGAAAGCCTTAATCATTGATGTCACCCTTCTGTGACCAGTAGAGTGTACTTGTTTTTTCAGTATGGAATTCACAGTTCATAACTATCAAGTTATCAGATAATTCTTTTGTTCCCTTTTCTGATATTCTAATTGTCATAAGACCATTTCATGTAAAATGGAGGGCTGCCTTTGAGCATTTGAGGCTCTTGCGAGAATAAGGCATGCTAGGGAGATTTTATGATGGTCATCAAGAGGACATTACTGAGAGGATAAAGTACAACCTTGAATACAGGATCTCCCATGAATTGTGCCAATCAAAATCAAATATATCAAAAAAGAACCAAGAGAGGAATCTGTCAGTTTTAATGAAATAGCCTGTAGATTTGACTTCCTGCCATAAATTTCTACTATCCACATGAGATATATTAGCCCAAGTACACCATGAGATGTTAGCTGTCATAAACTTCCTCCAACTAAAGGAGGAAGCTGTATTCTAAATACAGCTAGAATTAGACATAAAATAGTTCCAGGCAATCATGCTATCTAAAACAATCTTGTCAAGAGAATTTTAAAGAGTTCTCTGGACAAGCCAGGGACGGAGCACTTTACCCAAAGGTGCCCATTTAGAGCTATGTATGCCTATTGCCTCACTTCTCTTTCTTCTATTGTGCAAATTAAGAGGGATTACCCAATGTTTAGTTTCCAACTGGTTTATTTTCCACTTATTAAAACACGAACTTGCCCCCACATTTATGGTTGATCATTAAATCTTATACAGATAAAAATATAACCTGAACAGGATACAAAATTCCTTGTATGCCTTGTGTATTAAAGAGTCACCAATTAGAAAGCACTAGTAATATTTGCTCAGGGTTCCATAATTGAAGACTACTGAAAAAGGATTTAAATTACAATTTTTTTCCAAAAAATGGTAAAATAAGGTTTTTTGGTTTTTTTCTCAATCTCTGGCATAATTTAACTGCAAAATTCTCACTGTGGGAATTTTATGCTGTCATACTTTAACAAAAAAATACCATACATATTATTATACTATAATATAAATATGCTAATCTCAGTAACAAACCCTATAGAAAAGAGCAGACACTGCCCTTGGAATATCAGTGAAATCTGTTACAGGTTGAACTAGAGAATCTCTAGGATCACATAAGTTTATCATGACATATACAACATTCGGTGAAGTTTCCTGACGGAGCCATTGATCATGAATTCTTAATTATACATGTATATCTAAGAAGTAATCTGTTTCTGAGGCAAAGATTTCCAGGTCTATTTTACCTTGAGGTTTTCAATGAATGCACAGTACCGAGATACCGAGAGTCTAGAGGGCCCCTCTGGAGTTAAGAGATGTGGATCTAAGACTTGAGACCTTCAAGGTTTGCTTTCAATATGAACTTGGTATGGTACGTAAGGGACTAATGGGAAATCTTTCTTTGATATCATATTCAAAAAAGATGCAATCACTGGGTTCTACATAATGAAAGGTCTAGTTATCATCATGTGGTGGGTCATTAAGGGCTTCTTTTACCTGATAAAAATATACTTTGGAATAATGCATAAAAGTCTTGTAAAACTGAATCATGTGAAAGTTTATAGGAGCAAGAGGTACATGAGGTTCTGTTGTCAGAAGCATAAACATTCCAGTAACTATTTTAAAAAGGATCAATCTGTGTTTTCCATGAGGGTTGGATCTCCTTGTCATCAAGGCCAGCAGTAATATCTTTGCCCATGGCAAGTCAATCTATTCAGTTAGCTTTGCATAATGCCTAGCAATACTGAACTGTTTTACAACTTGGATATTAAAAATAGTACCTATATATGTTGCTAAAGACTTCTCCAGGAATATCCCATAAGGAAGACACATTTTCTTACAATATTTTAATAATGTTTGTATCATCAGCCTTATTCTATGCAAAAGTTTTTGTAAAACCAGAGAGCATCGCATGAAACCAGCAAATTGAATAAAATCCAATGGTAAGTTTGTACATGATCCATCAGGTATTGAATACATCACTTCAGACTTTTGTTGTCTTAACAAAATTATAGATTTGACATAGCAAATGTCGATTATAAACATTATATGCAATTTAAAAGTTACTCTACCATTTTCCTTATTAATTTGTTTCATTTTATCTTTTAACATTCTATCTAATTCACTGTGTTACAGTGTGCAGAGATTTATTGTATTGATAATAGAAGCTTTGAGGATTCACCCAGATCTCTAGAAAAGCACATATTCTGGGTTCATAGTTCACATACATGAAATTGGCTGCACCTCCAATTGAAGAGGTTCTGGACTTCTTTGATCTAGTTGAATCCATGATTCCCTGTCTACCCAATTAACGCAGTCAAGTTTCAGTTTCTATTGCACCCAGTCAGCCACCTGCATTCTCCCTTAGAGAACAATGGACACAATGCACAAGGCATGTACTCTGGCTTGGTTGGTCATTTGGCGTTCCTGGGGATTAGATTCCACTTCTGAGATTAAATGGTAAAATGAAAAACAAACAAACAAAAAATTCACACTAACTAAATTTAACAGAATTTATTTTAGCAAAAAAATAATTAATGAATCAGGCAACACTCAAAAATGAGAGAGATTCAGAGATTTCTGCCCAGTAATGATGGCAAGCAGTATTGATAGACA
Organism: Otolemur garnettii; assembly: GCF_000181295.1. Lineage (NCBI taxonomy): Eukaryota > Metazoa > Chordata > Mammalia > Primates > Galagidae > Otolemur > Otolemur garnettii. The sequence goes on from NW_003852435.1 coordinate 14,444,861, forward strand.
GAAATAAGGAACTAAGGTACAGACACAGCTTGATCTGTTACAGCAGGGTGTCAGCCTTATTTGGGCAAGGTGGATGAGGCATTTGGTGTCAGCCTTATTGGGCAAGGTGGATGAGGCATTTGGTGTCAGCCTTATTGGGGCAAGGTGGATGAGGCATTTGGTGTCAGCCTTATTGGAGCAAGGTGGATGAGGCATTTGCCTTACATAAGCATGGTGTGGTCAATTGGGAACCAGAAATTGGATGAAACTCAAATGCTGTGATTGCCTGAACTGAGTTATTTGTTACAAAAATGTGTTCTTAAGTTAGGTTGTAGTTTGATAAGTAGAAATTCTAAGTAAAGGGGAAAATTTAGATTAAGTCTAATTACCTTCATGATATTTAACTTTAATTCTTTCCCATGCAATTGTACTTTTCTTAGTAATTTCTTCTATTGTTGTCAAGTGTATTAATCCCTCCCCATTCACAGGCTAAATAAATACTCACATACAAGTACTTGGTATATATTTTTACTTAATGATTACTACATTATTCTTGTTTTATCTATTAGTATTAAAAATTTGGTCTTAAAACAGTTGGAATAAATTTTGGTATTTAGGATAATATTTAAAATGATGCAGTCCTTTTATGAATATAGAAAATTTCCTCCAAATCATTAGTTACTTGATTCATATTTTCCCTTAACCATAAATAATTATTTTTATCATATATTGAATTTTTAACATATCTGGATCAATATTTCAAACATAGGATTGATCTGTATTTATTCTTCAAACATCATGTTTTAATGTTACAACCCTATGGTATTTTGTCTTAAATGGGGTTTATTGATTTAAAAATATAGATAAGGTATTTTCAAGCCAACCAGATCAAATCCTCATTGAATGTAATACAGATAATCTTGAAAATTCTGCATTGCTATATGTTATTTATAATATATATTTTTCTATATTAAAAATGAGATTATTCTTCTTTTTAAAAATTTACTCTTGAAAAGTTAAGTCAAATGGGGTGTCTCCTGTGGCTCAAAGGAGCAGGACACTAGCCCCATATACCAGAGGTGGCAGGTTCAAACCCAGCCATAGCCAAAACCTGCAAAAAAAAAAAAAAAGTTAAGTCAAATGATACGATGAATTTCAGAAGACGTGGTTTCAATAATCACAGAGTTAGTTATATTTTGGTAGAATAAAGTAGCAGAAATGGAAACATGCTAATGTCAAAAGTAAATGTAACAACATATTTATAGTAATCCCAGAGCTGATCAGCTATAACACGTAGAAAACCATATGGTGCTAATACTGATTATTTCAAAAATTTACTAAGTGGAAGTTGGATTGTTTTTCTAACTGGTAAAAATACTGTAAAATGTTTTTCATAATTTACACTTGTTGAATCATCCATGTCAACTTCTTATCCAAAAATTTTCTGCTACTTGTAGGAATTTGTCCCATGTAAAATTTTCCAATTACTTTTTATGAGTCCTGAAAATTTTTCTGAACAAAATTAATGCTGTAATTAATCACTATTGGTAAATGTAAAAATATTTTAACATTGAATAAATATTCTACTTTCTAAAGTGTCTAAATGTAATTATATAAAAATTTTCTAATTATGTAATTAACATATAATTATACACATATGAAAACAGAACTTTGGCTAGATCTCAAGGATAACATTAATAACATACAGCAAGTAATTTAATCAACTCTAGAAAAAAATATAGTAATGTTCACTCAGTAGAAACACTGTGTGTTGAATTTCAAATTTATTTGGCAGTTAGCAATACCAATCCTCTTTTTGGTGAATATACGTATATTTTGATATTGCCCATAATTCTCTAAGACATCATTCATTCTCTAAAGGGAGAAAAGGAAAAAGAATTACACTTTAAGAGTTACTCAGTCTCTCTGGAGGTAGAAATAATCTGTAGTTCAAAAACATAAATGATACAGCTGTTTAAATAGCATACCCGATGTGCTTGGGAGGAGTCCTATTTTTTATGAAATGGCTAGACTTCTCTGAAATAAAACATGATGGTTAGTCCAAGAATAGAGAAGCTGGAGTTTCTTTTAAAGATTCTCAAGCATGCTCCTCAAGAGGTTGAATTTTCAAGTAAGTGATGTATTCCTTCTTTACTCTCAGCATGACCTCAGAGACAGTTAGACTGCTTTAAAGTTTTAACTTTGTTAAAGAGACTTAGAAGTTTAAAATAGTCCAACAGGAGGCCTGGAAGTGGGAGGGCAAGTGGAATATTTTCAGGGTTGGACTAACTTTGAAGCAAAACATGAATGGCATTAATGGTGTAATAAAATCTAATATCAAAAGTTCTGTCTATAGATCAGTAAAAATTTAGATGAACTTGAAAGATTTTGCTTAGTAGGACAAGTAGGGAATTTTATGACAATCTTTTTTGTTATCAAATAATTAGCCCCAAACTTTACCAGTATAACTGGCATAACTGCAGTGTAATTTTCACAGAGATATAGATAATATTGACCAGTTAAGATACAGCTTATTTATTTCAAAACTAATGTTAAGATGACTTTAACGTTTATAGTATTTTTAAGGTGTTATGTTCTTAAAATCAACTTACCAATTCAAAATATACCTACATAAAATATGTTGACTTCAAGGGAAACGAAATGTCACTTTATACTGTTAGGTGTGTTTTGATGATGTCCTTGAAGTGGCAGTAATGGAGTGGCAGTATTTTGGATTGATTTGTCATTTTTAGCTTCTTGAGATTTTTTTATGGTGAGTTTAATGATGTGTAAATAGAGATGAGAAATAAAATAATGGATCACAGAACTTTAAATTAATAACATAAAAAGGTACATGCCTCCAGTTAGGAAAGAGAGACATGGTTATTTAATTGGACCTATTCATTTCCTACTTATTTTGACAGTTGAGATTTTAGAATACTGTTAGTTTATCTAGATTTTCATTCTTCAGCTACATCAATATAAGCAGAGCTATAATTGCTACTTATATCCTTTATTTTGATCTCTTAACTTTTGGTATTCCATGACTTAAACACATTTTTTCATCTTTTTTGCTGAGTTAAGTGGAAATAAATTTCCAGGTAAGTATGTATAAAAAGTTATTAATATTTTCCTTTATCTTCTAAAATAATTGATATGTAGAATTTAAATGGTAAATTCTGATATCTTTGTTAAATTCTATCTTTTTGATTTCTAATAATTTTTTCAATCTAATAATTTTGCATTCTACATTATTATATCTTATAGGTAAACATTATCCACCAGTTACACAAATACGTGTTTTGATATTCACCCAAACCATTAAGGAAAATATAGAGTGAGTCATATAGTTTGTAACTCAATTTCTGAGACACTCCAGGGTTGGTCTTCCTTCTTCATCCTTTTCTTTCTTTCATTCAACAATTAATTGTAAAATATTTATGAGAAACTAATTACATTATTTGTAATAAATATATTTGATAAAGTTACCACTACACTGATTTATTGAATAATGAATCATTGTCTTAAGGGAAAATATAAGATTATTTTCCTGAAAGTCTATGCTCACAGCATTTCCCTCAGCCAGTTGGTACATAAATTTGTTTTATGTGTGTTTCTGTTTAAGGACAAACTTCCTAACATATATTGTGGTTTCAGTAACATTGAACTCACTGTCAACAGCATTATAACGTATGCCTGAAGGAAGATTTTGCAACACAGGTGTTATCTCTGCAGGCATAGCCTGGTCTTCTTACACTTAGGAAACCCAGACAGAAGTGAAGCACTACTCTTGGGGGCCATGTAAAACAGAAAAAGCAGAAAAATGTAAAAACCATGGCACAGAATTGACTCTGAAAAGGACATTTGTTTATAATATGAGAACTTGAACAAGACAACAAAGTCTGACCACTAACAGTCTCAGCTGCCAAATGTGCACTGGGTGTCTCAAAGATTTTAATGTTCTGCATGTACATGTGCCCATGAATGACCAGGAAAGCTCAGATAATTTGATTTTAGAATTAGAAATAACTTTCAGCAAATAATCAAATTCATGATCAAAAATTCTACAAATAAGGATTTACTGTATACGTTATGGACTATCTTAACTATTGCAGAGACAAACTCAAATAAATCCTGATCCACTCCTCAAAAAGCCCTACAGTTTGAGTATATAGGAAACCTTAATCATCATAAATGTTTCATAACTTACTTTGTTCACTCTGAAAACAAATATTTATCAAGGACTGACTACATAGTATTCACTTTGTTATTTGCTGTTATTATAGCAGGGATCAAAGAAAAAAGATACGGCTCCTGGCCGCCACAGAGAACCTAGAGAGAGATACAAGCAAGAAAAAAACAAGCAGTGTGATGCTCCAAATTGGATGTCCCCAAATTTTAAAGGGGATATAGCATGCATTCATAGTTTAATAATCAGTTGTCTGTGGACAGAATATTAAAGCTAGAACTGGAAGAAATGTACATTTTAACATTGCCAAGTAGAAACGGAGTGAACACAATTAAATAAATGAAAACATACCTTTAATTGCTTAGAGATGAGAGGCAGCATTTGAAGGTAGCATAGTGCAGCTGTTGGCCGTGGGAAGTGAGGGAAGTTAATGTGTAGGAATTATTCAAAAGTTGAAATGGGAATGGTAAGGAGAAGCAGTGATATAAATACTTTTAGAAATGTAAGCAGAGGCAAGATCATGAAACACATTCATTTCAGTTAGTTGAAGGAGTTGTTAATTTTTTCTGAGGGCAAAGAGAACAGTAAATATAAAAGCTACATGGTTAGGATTAATTTTGTGATGATAATTTGGCTCCATATTTTAGACTCACTGGGGATGTGGATGGGGGTGGGGCCAGGGTCACAATCAGTAAGGAGATCTATGAGAGTCTGTTTCAGTAATCTTAATGAGAGATGGTGTGAGGTGGCTTAAATTAGGGCAGTGCCGGTGAAGATCGAGACCAATGGATTAATCTGGAAGCTGGTTTGGATTTGGTGATTGTCAGATAGAGGTAGTGTCTGTTGGAAGAAACATCCCACCTTGGGTTCTGAGCATCGGGTTGTGGAAAGTAACCTTCAGAGATGAGATAATGTTCCCTCAGACAAAGAGCAGATTGCTTATCATTCACTTAAAAAAAACACATTATCCAAACTCAGTGTTTGTGCTAATGCAACCCACTGGGTGTTCATTCAGGTGACCCAGTAGGCCAATGTGCATTGCCTCTCTGAAATTCAAGGGTTAGGGAGAAGTGGCTTCTTTGCACAAGAAGCTCTGGCTACTTCATTTCTCTTGAATAATAAAGTCCTTTGTTTCTGAGCCAGGAGTCACCAGTCCTCCACCCATATCCATGAAGTAGAACATACTAGTTTGTTGGATTGTTGGTCTAGTAAAACCCTAGACCCTTCTGAATTCTTACCAGTGGTTAATAAAAGGGGTCAGAAGTGATGCCATGGTTTCTGACTTGGATAACTAAAGATCTATAGAATAAGGGATATCAGGGATATAAGGGAGAATGAGCTTAAAGAAGAAGAAATAAGATCTTTTTTAGAAATGTTAAATTTTCAGAGTTGAAAGCATACATCTGAAGAGAAGCCCAATAGAAAACTGGACCTGCAGCTTTGCAGACAAGGAGACATATGGGAAAAATAAGTATTTTAACATTATAAATTAGTGTGTAAAATAATATAAGAAATCATAGAGTGAACATGTAGACTAATTAAAGATTATACAACAGAAGTCAGACCCATATCAACATTAAGGGGACTATCTGAAAAATACTGGTAAGGAACAGAAAAATCAGTTTAGAAGGACAGAATGGGAAGCAGTGGAATGGTTTAAGGGGAAAGTGATCAACAGAGTGAAAGAATGCTGAGAGTTCACAGGAGAATTGTGGTTGGCAACAACAAAGTCACTGATAAGTTTAGCATGAACCATTTTTGTGGATTTGAGGGAAGTGAAAAACAGGTTACGCAGTGAATAGACACAGAAATAAAAACAACACAGTAAAATGGAAAGCGGTAGAAAGAGCCTAGGAATAAAGGAGTGTGTTTTCCAAAATGGAACACGATCAGAGTATATTTTGGTTTAAAGTGCATAAAGAAAGGACGTTTCACAGTAAAAGCTGAGAGAAACACTTTCTGTTGCCTTTTTTTTTTTTTTTTTAATTCAGGGCTGTGAAAAAGAGAGGACAATAGTAGATAGAAGAGGCAGACCAGTGGGAGTTCTGAAGGTAGGGGATAGAGTTTAAAATACTCACTATGCAGAACTAGGAAGAGCCGCCTGAACATATGCAGTAGGGTAGTTGGGTGGTTTGAGAGGACAGTGGAGTTGAAGACTATGAGCACAGGCATCTGTGTGAGGTTTGGGTGTTATTTCTAGGGCGGCTTTCAGCATGTGGAAGATTCATTCTATACTGATAGAAGAAATAAGAAACCTTTTAATTAATGAGGTAAAGGCACTTCACACAAGCTGGTTGGATAGAAAGACAATGAAACAACTTGTTTAAATACATTGGCAAATGAACGGCTGTATGATAAGCCATGTGCATTAATTGGGGTGAGAAGAAAAGACAGAAACCTGAAAAGAAAAAAAAAAAAAGAAAAATTAGGATATTTGAAAAGCCTGAATGTTTTAATGAGGTTAAAAAAATTACTAATAGAAATAATTTAAAAAGCAAGTTAGATTATAAAAGAAGTTGTATTATAAATTGAGATATATTATGCATTCAATATAAAGTGGTTCTGATGCTTTTAATTGACAAAGATTTATTGAGATTCTAATATATGCTGAGAACTATTGTGAAACTTCTATCCTTTGGAGGCTGTGCTACAATGGAAGAAATGTGTCACAGTATTATTTGCTGAGTAACCCTCCATATATTTTTCAAAATGTGTTTCTAATTTAGCTAAGGTTTCTTTCTTTGAAAAAGTATTATATGACACTTTTTTTTCAATCTGCTGTTCTTCATAAAAATTTTTATCTAGATCTATCTAACTTACCATCTTTAACAGTTAGGAGGTTATAGAATGAAAGTAACATAAAATCTCTTTTGATGGACCATGTGTATCTAATTTTCCAATTTTTGCTCTTGTTAACATTAAAGTCGCATATCTCTGTTGGAGGAATAAAGAATAGTAATGGGAGTTTGTAAAATGGTGGATTTTTTTGTTTTTAAAATGTATTATGAGGGTGGCACCTGTGGCTCAAGGAGTAGGGCGCCAGCCCCATATACTGGAGGTGGAGGGTTCAAACCTGGCCCTGGCCAAAAACTGCAAAAATAAAAAATGTAAAATGTATTATGAAATTATCACCAGTGTGCTTATTAATATCCTAACCAACAATTTTATGAAAATGCCTGTTTCTGCATTCTCATCAAAATGGGTGAAGAACTCAATGGCAATTTGGACTTTGTCTTGCTAATACAAACAGTGTGACTTAATTCTATGGACCCTCATGTCAATTCAAAATTAAACAACAAAAAAAAGGGAATACAATTTCAAAAAATAAGGTCTTAAAAAAAAAGGTCTTGCCAATCTTTACTGATTTTACTAGTGAAAAATTATAATTTTTCTTATAAATTATATTTATTTTATAAATAGAACTTTTTAATTTCTAATGAGTTTGAGAAAATATTTTCATTTGTTTTCTGTAAACCTCTTGTCTTAGCCCACATTTTCTAATGGGCTATTGTCTTTTTTTTTTTTTTTTTTTTGAGACAGAGCCTCAAGCAGTCCCCCTGGGTAGAGTGCCATGGCTTCACTGCTCACAGCAATCTCCAACTCCTGGGCTCAAGCGAGTCTCCTGCCTCAGCCTCCCAAGTAGCTGGGACCACAGGCACCCGCCACAACGCCTGGCCATTTTTTGGTTGCAGCCTTCATTGTTGTTTGGCGGGCCCGGGCTGGGGATTTGAACCCGCCACCTTAGGTGTATGTGGCTGGCGCCTTAGCCACTTGAGCAACAGGTGCCAAGCTGTGGACTATTGTCTTTCTCCTAGTGGTTTATTAAGTGTTCTTCATACACACATATTATATGTGTATTAATGATAATTCTGTCTGTATTATAGATTCAGATAACATTTTGATGTGGAAATTTTTATAATATCTTGACATTTCAAAACATAATTATATTTCATTTTATATCCTCTAAGCTGTCTCTGAAGGATATACATCTTATAAAAGCATTTCTTATATGGAGTCATAAGTTTATATATTTGATATGTTAGATTCATCCCCTACCTTTATAGTTTTTCTAATATGATTTTTATGAGATGATTCGTTTATAGATTCAAATCTAGGATTTATAATTACTCACAAAGTAATTTATTATTTCCTTGACAAGAACCTATATTTATATAAAAGAAGTTATGCCTGATTGTATTTGTATAATCATTTAAATAATGGGCTACTGAAAACGATGTTCTCAATACATACAAAACATACTTTTCTTTTAAAAAGCTGCAAAGACTGCATTTGTAAATTCATTCTGGACTTGTATCATTTAAGATGTTCATGGAAAGCTATCTTACTGTATTTTCTTTTTTTTCTTTTATGCAGCTAAACTTCATGTTCTTTTTAGAAAATAAGAAAACACAGAATATTGTTGATAGACGGAAATCTGAGATTTGGACATGACAACAAGGTTCTGTGTCTAACAAAAAATTTAAGCTACTCCATGCCTCTGAGATTTAACTAACCTCTCATCTGATATATTTTATATCCACATTTTGTCTGTGTAACTTAACGGCAGAAACTTACAGAAGCAACTGTGTCCTTGAATATGCTATGTTTTTCTTACTACTGAGAGAACACTCCATAATCAAAGTCATGCTATAATGAGTTTCATGAAAGAAATAAGTCGCATTTCTACTCTACCCTTAGCTGAGGAAACGTTAACTGAAAAGGTTTATTAACAAAGTTTCTCCCTCTCAAAATCTCAAATCTAATACAACTATCCACCTGCATTCTTAGTGCCTCATGTGATTTGTCAAAAATACAAATATAATTGTCAATGTACACAAGCATAATGGCACAAATAAAGTGAGTATGTTTAAATGTACATTATTTTTCTATTGGTTTAAGCCTATCATATGAAAGAAGAAAATATATATTTTATTAACCAATATGCTGTGTTGGCCAATAAGGATGATTTAAATAATTTTTTGTATAAGCCAGGATTAAATGGTTATTAGGAGAAAATAAACATTGGCTTCTTATCAAGGGCAATGGCATACTTACGTTGGTAGCAAAGATCTGCCAAGGGTAAAGTAAAATGTTGACATAGTACAATGTCTGAGAATACTTTGTTCTTTATTACCTAATTTGATAGAAAATATATGTGACTGAGACAATCATCAGTATAATTTGAGAGTGCATTGCCTCTAATCTTCAAGAAAAACTACGCTTTCTAACTCCAAAGATTTTAAATAAATTATTCACATTGGTAAAATTCACTGGTCTTGATCACATCTCTGTATTAGTTTTCCAAGGTAGTCAGAGCTTTGGAATTTCTTGTCCTTTATTTTATTTTACTTCCTTTGAGCTGCCTAATTGAATAGTTAATGGACAATGAAATGACCAAAAAGTAAATGGCAAATAAAAGAAAAAAGGCAAATATATAGATTTTTTCCTTTATGAAAGAGGCACCCTACCGTCAATCTAAGCAACCGAATTGATTCGCCTTACAATGCCAAATCTATTTCGTTAATTAGGAGAAAAGCCTTACCTAGTAAGATAAAGCATTTTTAAGCTATTTTATATGGAGGAATTTATTTTTATTTTTAATTAAATGAAAGAATGTGTAGACATGTCTTAAGAAGTGTTTTTTAAAGGTTCTGAAAAGCTATAAGAAATGGGGAAGACAAAAAATAGTAAAATGTAGAGAAATATTAATGTTAAATCTTATAGAATACAGACCAACAGATCTATATGCGTAACATATATGCTCTATCTACATAACATATAAATAGATGGGGTATAATAAAGGAGCAAAATAGAGGTTAAATAACACAAATTGTATAGAGAAAGCTTTTTGTTTTCTTCACCCATTACAGGAAAAGATTTCATAACATTCAGTGTTATGCAATAATAAAATTGGTAATAAAATGGCAATTTTGTTAGGTGGCAATTTCCTTTAAATGAATATATTGCAGGCGAACTTCCTGGGATGCTAAAGTAGAGATTGGTGTTTTGGGCAGGAGATGAAGTTGATCGCCATATTGCCGTGCGAGTCTCAGCCCCACTAAGTCTCTGAGAGGCATTCTGTAGTTGATGGCTTCTGTGTGCATAAGATTATATTTTATATTATATTAGTATGTAATATTAAATATATTCCTTTTATGATTTTAATCAACCAATCTATATATGTATCTACACACATGTATGTGTTTTATCTATTTACATTTCATATTTAAAAGTTAGATGAATATTTCCACTATAACATACCATATTTGGAATTTTATAATATGTTGTTTCTGTGACTTTCTTCCTACACTAATTAGTAATTGTATATTATTTTTCATTACATTCATATATTTCACAATTGAATCATATGAAAAAGAATATAATGTGAATGGACATACCTTCACAATTGCTTTTGAGATTTTGAATTTTGAATTTTCAGTAGAGAAGCATAGAATAGACATATACCATTTCTTTCATTTGTAAAGAATCCTAACTTGACCTTATAGTCAATTGACTATACAATCCAGTAGTGATCTGGAATTCCATGTATGTGAAGTTTTGCCTTTTACCAGATCTTCATTACATGCTTCATAAATTTCTCCTCTCTTGATTAATATTATATTTTGAATTATTTTATTCAGACTTAACAAATCATCGGCTTTTTGAAACGATTTTGTCTTATTTTGAGTTATATTAAAAATTAAGTCAATAGATTAAAGTCATTACCTATATCCCAACAAAACATCCTTTAGAAACAACTGAAGTTATCAAAGTTTGAAATATTTTAAAGCTTTTAAATACAAGTACTCTTGTGAATTACATGAAGCTTTGTGGTAATTACTGCACTGAGATATGGGTGCTTTAAGTAATTCAGAGAAATATAATCTTTATTTTGTTATTACCTTTCCTTCATTTGCATATACACCATTGTATATGTGAATATATATATATATATATTTGAATCCATATGATTTATAGTTATTCTTTTTCATATTTTTATAGGTTCATTAATTTGTGCAAACTAATTTCTCTCCTCTAACATACATTTCATCCATATTGACCTGCCTGATAACTGATAGCCTTTCACAGTGGTGTGTAGCCTGGAGAAAACCAACTAGATAGAAAGAAGAGAATGCAGCCTTACAAAATATAGCTGGTTAGAAATTCATTGGTAATTCATTATAATTTATGTTTTATGATATATTTCGTATTTACGCTATATATGTATCCATAGATGTGTGTGTGTGATATATGTCATATTTACGCCATACATGTTTTGTGTATGTGTGTGATATTTGCCATGTTTACACTATATATGTATCTGTATAAGACAGAGAGAGAAAGAGAGAGAGAGGTGATTGGGAAATTTAGATTTAAATAGATACCTGTCTAGTGCAAAATGATATTATAACCCCCCTTTTTGCATGAGGTAGCTTTTGACCTATCTTTGGCTTACTTGATTTATTTTCTGAACTTTTTTCTCTTTCAGATCTACAACCAGTCTACTATATTCTTGTGAGGCCAAATATCTATAACCAAGTGTATAATGATATGATATCATCACATATATCAAAGTAACAAAGAATTTCATATTAGCTTTCCAACAGAAAAAAAATAAATTTTCAGTAAAGTGGTCCTGGATAAAGTAGAAAAATATGTGGATTAGGAATGTTTAATATTTTAGATCATCACACAGAAAGCCTAAAGTATATACCACATGTAATATATACCTTAGTACATAGTTCCTGGAACTACAAGATAGACAAAGATTGTCTTTCAGCTCATTTGATAATTTTGACACATTGGTGTAGAACAATTATCTCCACCAAGATGGTATTTCTATGATATCAAGTAGGTGAAAATGCTTTTAATGAATTTATATAGCTTATCATAATATAGCATTCAATGTGATTTCTCTGCATTTCCTTCTACTTGGTTGTGTGTCTGAAATAATAGAACTGTGGTTATCAATCACAGTTTTGATTACAAGTGAAAATTCTGAGTCTCCAAAGCATAGATGGAATTATTTATAAATTTGCGGAAAGAAATTATGAAGTGATGGGAAGGAAAAGGATCAGGTCTCAAACAATGAGCATTAAAGAGAGAATTCAACAAGGGAGTATAACTAGGCCACTGAGGCAATGTCTCATAAAAGGACAGACTGCTTCTGCTTCACAAAAGACTCTACATAGGAAGAGGGGATAGCTGGGATTCCACATGCAGTTGGGGGACTTGACCAACTCCCATATCTTTGAACAGGTGAGTCTCCCACTCATCTATAACAACAGACAACTGAATCCTAAGTCTATGCTCAGATTTTGAAATGGCCCCAGGATACATCCTGCTTACCTGGGAGAGAAACTGTGGCTCCCAGGCCATATTTGCTAAGGTGGGGGAGGACTGCCAATTCCCACATTCATGGAAAGAACCCACTCCCCACTTGCCTCTCAGTCTTGGTTCACCTTGGCTTAAGATTAGATCACAAATGTTAGTTGGTAGTCTCTCCCAACCTGTGACTGCTGCCTGAGTTTCAGAATCTTAACCTTATGTTATCGCAGCCCCTAAGGCCCCTATGGCCCTGGGTCTCAAGCGTTGAAGGAAGGAACCAAGTGTGATGCAGATTAGAAGTACAAGCTTGCAGGAGGCAGGCTAACCTTGATTGCAGGGTAGCCCAGAGCAAGCTCTGCACTAGCCTTTTATTGATACAGTACAAGACAGTTGAAGAGAGTATTAGACAGTGACTACCTGGCTAAGGACCGCCAAGGCTTGGACTCTTTCTGCCACAAGGAGCACCTGGGGATGAATTGCCCGAGGGTCCAC
>NW_003852435.1:14459336-14462364 GCF_000181295.1 Otolemur garnettii
ATCCTATAGAGTAGATGAGAAACCATTCATGAAGCAATTAAAAGCTTGTTTAGAAGAGATACAACATGTAAATGATGCTATGGGGAGAACAGGAGCAGCGAAGCCAAAACTCAGAGAGTCAGCAATGCTTCCAAGAGAATGAAAATCTTACTAGGGATCTGAACAACAGACAAGAGAAGAGGAGAGTAGAAAAAAACATATTCCAAGCAGCCAAGAAACAGTAAGTACAAATGCTTAGCAATCTGAGAATAGGAAATAAGGAACTGGAAGTTATTTAGACAGGTTGCAGCACAAAATTTGAAGGATAGTGGCCTAATATGAGTCTCAAGGAATAAGCATGAGATAAATAATATAAAGCCAAAAATAAAACTAAGTTAACTAAGAATTAAAACTATATTATGACAAAATGAAAGTTTATTGAATTTGCTCATTTGTTTTTAAAGCAAGAGGTATAATTAAAAAGATTCACATGTTAAAAAAATCATTCTCTCTATATGTACCTTCATAGAATTACTGTGTACATGGAGATTGAGGTAGAAAGCTCTGGTAATAATTTTAATGAGAGATAATAATTTTAAAAAGACAGAGATCAGGCAAATAGAAAGCGTAATTTTTTTTTTTTTAAAAAAGATACTCAATTCTGTGATGGATTTTGAATTGGGTGGTGAGTGGTAGTGAGAGAAAGAGGAACATAGAATTATAAAGAGTTCAGTTTGCTCCTGTTAAAGGGTGTTGAATTTTGTTCAATGCTCTTTCTGTGTCTTTTGAAAGTATAAGATGGTCCTTAGTTTTACATCCATTTATGTGGTGAATTACATTTGCATATTCGCATATGTTGAGTCATCCTTGCATCTCTGGAATGAAGCCCACTTGGTCATGATGAATTATTATTTTTTTAATGCGCAGCTGGATTTGGTTTGCTAAGAGTTTGTTGAGAGTTTTTGCATCTATATTCATAAGGGGTAGTGGTATGTAGTTTTATTTTTTACTTGCATTCTTTTCTGGCTTTGGAATCAAGGTGATATTGGCTTTGTAGAACAAGAGCGAACTCTTTCCTTCTCAATGTTAAGGAATAATTTTTGCATTATAGGTACAAGATTTCCTCTGTTAAGTTTGGTAAAATCGAGGTGTGAAACTGGGACTTTTCTTTGTTGGACGACTTTTTATCTCTGCTTCAATGTCAATGTTTGATCTTGGTCTGTTGAGGACTTCTGTATATTCCTGATTAAGCCTAATTGAGGTTGCCTGTTTTCAAGCATTTGTCCGTTTCTTCACATTTCCAAGTTTCTGAGCACAGAAATTTTTATAGTATTCTGAGATAATATTTTGTATGTCCATGATGCCAGTTGTGATTTCCCCTTTTTCATTTTTAATTGAGCTTATTGGAGGCCTTGCTCTTCTGTTTCTGATTAATTTAGCAAGAAGCTTGTCTATTCTGTTGATCTTTTCAAAGAACCAAAGTTTTGCATCATTTATCTTCTTCATAGTTCTTTTGTTCTCAATTTTATTTAGTTCAGCTCTGATCTTGGTTATTTCTTTTCATCCTCTGGGTTTGGTATTGTCCTGCTCTTCCTTTTTCAGTTCCTTGAGATGATTCATTAGATGGTTGTTTTGTGAACATCCTGTCTTTTGGAGGTGGGCATGTAAGGCTTTGAGCTCTCCTCTCAGGACTGCTTTTGCATTTTGAGGACTTTTTTCCTATCATTTAGTTCAAAGAATCTTGATTTCCATCTTTATCTCTTCATTAACCCAACTACCATCCAGAAGCTGGTTATTTAGTTTCATGACTTTGTGTAGGGATAAAATTATTTTCTAGTTTTATCCCACCATGATCTGAGAAAATGTAATACAATTTCTTTTTGTTTTTTTAATTTGTTAAGGTCTCTTTTTAAGGCCTAGGATGTAATCAATCTTAGAGAATGTTCCATGAGCTGGTGAGCATGCTGTACATATGATGAAGGACTTATAACCAGAAACTACAAAGAACTCAAAGAAACCATCAAGTAACAACCATACAACTCCATTAAAAAGGAGGCAAAAGACATAAACAGACACTTTGCAAATGGAGATTAACTAAATGGCCAACAAATGCACACACACACACACACAAAAGACTCAAAGTCTAATCATTAGGAAAATGGAAATTAAAACCACAATGAAATATCACCTAACTACAAAGAGGTTGGCTCACATTAAAAAGTCTTAAAACAACAGATGCTTTGTGGATGCGGAGAGAAAGGTATTCTTATGCACTGGTGATGTGGCTGCAATCTGTATGAAAAATTATATAAAGATACCTCACATAATTTGAAATAGACCTCCCATTGATCCAACAATCCACTGCTGGATATATATCCAAAGGAAAAGAAGATAGTTTTATAAAAAGACGCCTACACTCGAATATTTATAGCAACACAATTTACAATCAAAACGATGTGGAAACAACCCAAGTTCCCACAAATACGTGAATGGACTAATAAAAGGTTGCATATGCACACTGTGGAGTACTTCTCTGCCATTAAAAAAACAATGGTGAACTTGTATCATTTTGGGCAACCTGGAGAAAACTGAAAACCATTTTTCTGAATGAAATGTCACAAGAATGGAGGAACAAACGTAAGTACTCAATAAAAAGTTGGAACTGATGGATCAACACTTAAGCGCACAGAAGGAAGTAAATCTCAATAAAAAGCAAGCTGGGGTGGGCCAGCTCGATTCACATCGATTTGGTTCAGGGCACACTATACAGGGGAAGGGCACACAAATGTGTATAACTTTGACTCTATCTATACAAAAACAAAATAAGTAAACAAAACATGTGTGCTCCCCTAACATTCTGAAATCAGAAAAAAGAAAGCTGAAAAACGATCATAATACTTTTGAGATGTCTGATCTGCAGGATATTTAAAAGAATATTCTGCGTAGATTGTAGGGAATGCTAAGAGCCAGAGACCTCTGAGCAAGATGATTTGCAGCTCTGGGGAGGACCCTTGGGCAATTCGTCCTGCAGGTGCACCTTGCGCAGAAA
>NW_003852435.1:14462473-14473604 GCF_000181295.1 Otolemur garnettii
TTGTACTTCTAATCCGTGTCAGGCCTGGTTCCTTCCTGTGATTGAGACCAGGGCCATAGGGGCCCTAGGAGTTGAGACAGTAGATGGCTAGCGTTTTGACTATGGTATTTCAGAAGGAGATGAGTGAATGAAAAAGCAGAGAAGAAGCACCACAGTGGAAACCAGGTAACACCAACATGAACTGAAAATAATTAGGCTTATTAGTCTCTGTCAGCCCTTAAACTTCTCCTATTACATCAGATCAATTCTTTTTTTCCCTGTGAAGTTTTAAAGTTTCTCCTAACCACATATACAAGATCCTTGTATACTAAAAATATCTTACTCATGATTTACTATGGTCTCAGTTATGTCTTGTTGATTGTCAGAGTGATACAGATAGAGGTTAACCTGTCAACCGTACAGTATTGCCAGTCTCCATGTTGTGGTGGATTTTCACCTATTTTCTAAAATCTTTATTTCATACTTAAAATGATTCTGCTTTGTGTAAACTTGCTTCTACATGTAAAAGCATGATGAGAGATTAATGTTCAACTATTTTCTCATTGCCCTAACAAAAAGTCTTTTTAGCAGTAGAAGAGATGAGGTGTGCTGCCTAGCAACAATCTTCCATACACACTCTGCGTTGCTTAGCAGCAAACGTTCAATAAAGGGCTACCTTGAATTGATATAATACCAGTCTTCTCTGAGTTAAGGATTTTACTGCTGTCTAGCTCCAACCTCCTCGACAACTGCGTTTTGGTATCTCAACGTGGCAGCAAACCAATGTTTCCAGCTTCTTTTGGCTCCTATATTCAGAAGATTGTCTTCTCAAATTTATTATCTTTATATTCTTTTTTTTTTTATTATCTTTATATTCTAGGAGGCTAAGAATGAGATTTTGAATAAACACTCTAATCTCTCTAAAAGAAATGCTTATCTTGATCTTATGCATCAGCATCGTTGGAGGTAGCATATATGTCAAAAACACAAATCCAAAGAGAAAAATTCTTTCTGTAATTATATTCCTATTATCTATTGTTCTATACCATGTACTTTTTCAGTAAAAAACATTAATCACAATAATCTATGTACAATATTATTATGTTATTTGAGAAAAGAAGCTGTGCAACCACATCTGTACTAGTTTCCTCTGTCAATTTTAATATGTGTATGGAATTTTCTTGCCTCATTAGCACTGAAAATGTTACCAAAGTGATCAAATCTTTTAACATCTTGGTGGAGATAGCGCCTTCTCAAAATTCAGCATTTGGCCCTTATTATCTCTATCAGAAGAAGAACCTACTACAAAATGGTAGGATATGCGGGAGAGTATTTTTTTTTTCTGGATGAAAATAGAAGTTTAAATTAGGTGACTTGTAGATTGTATGCTCAACTCCATCTGTGCTTTTGTTTCTCTTTAAAGTTTATCTCAAATGAGATTACACACTTTAAACACACTAAGTTAGGGTAGTACCTGTGACTCAAAAGGGTAGGGTGCCAGTCCCATATGCTGGAGGTGGTGGGTCGAAACCCAGCCTTGCCCCCCCCCCAAAAAAAAATCACTGTGAGTTAGATAAAACTCACTGCTTAATAATCTTCTTCTTCTTCTTTTTTTAAATAATAAGAGCAGTGAAATTCATAGAGAAAGAAAGTAACATGGTGACTGCCGGAGGCGAATAGGGGGATGAGATGGGAGTTATTTAGTCTATATGTAATTTCAGTTTGAGAGGATGAAAAAAAAGTTCTGGAGATCCTTGGTAGTGATAGCTGCACAACAATGCGATGTTCTTCATGCCACTAACTGGATGCTAAAAATTGGTAAAATGGTAACTCTTACTTATTACACATATATGTATATACATATAAGCCATAATGAAACATTTTAAAAGAAAGTATAGGAGAAATTATTACACATTATTAAACCAAATTAACATATATGAAGATACATTCTGATTGTTAAAGAATATAAGATAACAAGAATTGATTAATAACGATTTAAAGTTATATAATCAATAATATTGAGGTCTTACCAGATGCCAAACATTTTTTAAAATTTTTTCTTCACTGTTCTGGTTCAAACTTGCCACAACCTTAGGAATTACAAACATTATTGTATTCATTTTTTAGGTGAAGCAGCAGAATCATACAGAGATTGTTGTAACCCAGCCCATTCCCATGCCCCCCCCCCAAGGTGGCAGAGAATGTGCCTCTCAGCCTGTTCCCAGGCCCTCTCCTTCCCCCTAGGGTTGCCAAGAACAGACTTCAAAATAAGAACCTAAACTGTAACCATTGTTAATCAAACTGTAACCCCCTTGCTGTAACCCCATTGCTACCATAACCACTGCCACCCAAGCTGTAACCATTGATACCTAAACTGTAAACCCAAACTGTAACCCTGCTGATGGCAACATTCCTTGTACACAGAAAAAGGTATAAAAGACAAAAAACCCTCCACTTCGGGGCCACGTGTTTTAGGACAACGGCCCCCTGTGCAGATGAGGATACATCACCAATTATTTACATCAAAGTGAGTCCAAGCTTATTTTTCCAGGTTTACTAAGTTATTTCAAGATATAGTCATTGTGTAAAATCACTGGGGGAGCAACTGACAGAGCCCAACGATTATAAAAGCTTAGATTCTTAACCACTGTGCTCCAATAATCATGTGGGAATAATTTCGTTCCATTAAAACTTACTCTATGCCGTATGTCGTTTAAAGAATGTCACATGTATTATCTCATTTATTCAGCAGAAGACTACCTTACAAACAATAATAACTTCTGTTATTTTAAAATGCTAGCCCATTAATCTTCATACCAATATGGTGAGTATTAAATACAACTATGCGTGTCAAAATATTACCTCTGTTTTTGACAGACAGTAGACACTAAATATCTACTATCATTAATACTATTTCAAGGTGAAGAGTCTTAGTCATGTATGCTAAATATTCTATTGGTCATACTTGACACCCTTTTTAATAACTCAGGAAAAGGTATTATTTGGTCCTTATGAATAATTTCTTTTGGTAAACCTCCCTCCATTTGTTCTTAGTTTACATTTCATCATTTTTATTTTTTAAAGTTTTGGTTGTAGTCAAGGACACATATGGTAGATATAATCTATCCTGATTATTTTTATTGTATATTTTAGTAATATTCTAACTTTTTAATTCATTGATACATTTGTATACCTCACAGTAAATTCATAGGGAAGTTTCTTTGAGTAGCAAGTTTAACATTTTCTTCAAACATCGTACATAGACAATTTGTGTTAATTTTAAATAGAATAGAAATACTAGATAAGCAGCAAGCTTGCTTGTTTGCACCTCTAAGCTGTTAGGTTACAAAGATAACAGAGTTGTCCCATGTAGGACACAACCAACTTTAAGTCAAGGGTAGCAACAATAGTCCACATTCACTAGGGCACAATCAAGGTGAATCATGATTTATGTGCCTACTTAGGTATGAGGGGAGATACAGGGGAGAATCCTGCATTGTAATGAGCTAGCTTTTTAGTTTGAACATAGAAAATATTAGGCTTATGTTGCTTCATAACATTCTCAAGAGAACCAAACTAAAACAAAAACTGGAGTAACAATCATTTTCAATGGGCATATTTAAGCACTGTATGTATATGTGTGTGTCAAAAAACTCACATGGTAATCCACTCATTAAAAATTACATTAAAAAATCCCATTAAAGATTTACAAGATTAATTGATTCATGAGTTTCCCCTTCAAAAACTGTGTACCTCCAGCTCTAAGCAATACAACAGCAATGCCTAGGTATACACAATTACAAAGGTAAATCTTCAGTATTTATACCCAGAATCACATTCAGTCCATCCTCTGACTTCCCTTTCTCGATCTAGCATATGCAGTATTTCTGGAATGCTATGCTATGCAATCTTTAAATGTATTACTCTTTTCTAGAACAATTGTCCTGAATTGTTCATACACGGTATTTTAACAAAGGCTTGAGATAATAAACTTGGTTGCTTTTTTATTTCTGCAATTCTTGGGAAATTCAAGTGCCTTGTCCAGAGAAAATAATTTGCTACAAGAAAGGCTTGAAATTAATCCTAGGCAGTCAGCAGATCAAGCCTATGTTCTTATCCTTAATGCTATCCAGCAGTTCAAAAGAATAAAAATTTGAGTAAAACTAACAGCGATTGCCGTCAACACACAAAGGGCATTGTGTTATATAAGAGTTATATTTCAGCAAAAACAAGTTTTGAATATTAATTGTTAATATGTACTTTCTTAGCATGCATCAAATGAACATCAAATGCCTGGGAAATTAAAAGACAAAGAAACGTATGTTTTTGGTTAGCTCCACATCTAAATTTCACCTTGTTCCACAGGAGTAGGATTACTAGCAGAGATAATTTTCTTTGTTTTCACTTTTTACATGGTTCAAGTACAGATATGCCTTGAGGAATGGTAGTTCTTTATTCAGAACCTGAGACAAAGTAAAATTTAATAATTTTTGGTTTTGTTTTCAGGAATATACATGAATGTTCACGGAAAGTCTTTGCACTATATTCTTAAGTTTTGACACATCTCAGGGTAACTTTACCATTTATATTACCTTAGATTTACTTAAGCATGGATATGGGTGCTTCTGATTGCATTGCATTACATTGTACCATAGCCTGTTGTATGTATTTTTTCTTTGTACACAATGTGGAATTTTTCAATTTTTTAAAATGTCAAAGCATAAAATAGAAATGACTCAATGCATTCAAAACATATAATCAAGTTGGAAATAACATGCAAAAAACTTAAGGCTTAATTTCTAGATTAATAATTGTCAGTCATATTTTGGTTCTAATGTTAATTCTTCCTGGAGGTTTTCTGTAATAACTCACTCTAACCCACACCACTTATTATACCAGCCTGCTCATTTACTTTTGAGAACATATAAATGACTTACAGACTCTTATTTATTTGTATACCATGTCTGTATTCCACACTATAATGTAAACTCTACAAAAATAATATCTTGTTTTTGTTTTTGACAATTTTATTATGATCTAGAATAGTATTTTCCTGTGGGGCCAATAGAGTTATTATAAATATATCTATGAATGAATAAATAAATGAATGACTAAATATACTCATTATTTTCTGAATTTTTATTACTTATTAAAATTATATAGCTAGAGGAAAATACAAAATATGGTAAACAGTGACTTTCAAACTTTATGTTCACTTACATTTCATCTTTTAAACATGATTGTCTGAGATGGTGTAAACTTTTTAGATAAATAACACTTTTTAGAAAGTGTTAGAAATCTAGAAAGTTTAGAATCTAAACTTTTTAGAAAAAATAACACTTTTTTCTGGTCTAATTTTCATAAGTAAAAGCTCCTTAAAACAGTAGATTCTTAAAGATGTGGGATCATAACACCCACTTAAGAAAATATCCCCTTAATATATCCTAAAATAGAGTGTTACCCTGCTTGCCATGTGGTTCTTCCCTGTAATCTCAGCACTTCGGGAATCTGAGGAGGGAGGACCATATGAGGCCAGGAGTAAGGGACCAGACTTAGCAACATAGCAAGACTACATCTAGACAAAATGAATGAATGAGTGAATGAATAAAATTAGCTAGGCATGGTGTGCATGTGAAAGCCTAGCTACATGGGAGACTGAGGCGGGAGGATTGCTTGAGTCCAGGAATTCAAGTTTACATGAATCTATGATTGAACCACTGCAGTCCAGCCTGGGTGACAGAATGAGATCCTGTTTTTCAAAAATAAATTTAACACCTTCCTCAAACAAAAGGAAATTATTACAAAAAAATTTTTTTTAAATGTCACCTATTTTCAGACATTTATGATTAACATGATCAAGGAGCTTTATTTTAATTAGTAAATTATAACTATTGCAAAAAAACAACTGAAATAAAAACTAAAAAGAGAATGACAGTGTATATATATATATATATTTGATACATATTAATTTTAACCATAAATTATTTGTTATGCAAGCTTTCTTAACATAAATTTAAGTCTCCATTTACTTGTGAATTTTAAAAATAGGGTAAATTGATATATTACTCATTTTGCTGTATTTAATCATGGAAACTGAGATTGAATGTGGCATTTTTAAATCCAGTTGTCAAGCCTTACCGGTGAGTAAGGCTTATAAGGAGTCAGAGTAGGCAGCTGAATATGTCATATGATTTGAAAGCGTGGAAAATTATTTTTACTTAAAATATCTCCCTCATTACCTTTCTCTGTGCCTGAAATTTCATCTTTAGAAATCTCTCTTGGGTTTTAGCTTTAGTTTTTACTTAGTACTTCTATCTTTCACAAATACTCTTTGAGAGCTCATTTGGAGATTCAGAGAGGATATCCTCTCTTATATCCACCTGCAGAACTGTTTTCCTATTTCAGGAAACTCTTTACCTTCATGAAATTCTGATATGATACATAAAGTAGAGAAGGTTATCTCTCAAGCCAGCCAGATCTGCCACATCATTCCTAGTCACTCACACTGTAGTCAGCGCCCACGTGTCCTTGGAAGCTGTTAGTTTAACAAAATTAGAGGCCAAGGGAAAGCTTGTGAATGGCAGAGGATCTACACAATAAAATTTTCTGTTATTAAATAAAAGAGAATATCCAATTTAACTCTTCATCTTACTAAGAAAACTGAGAATCAAAGAGATTTTGATTTATTCAGAGGACAGATAGTTCTTGATGAGAAATTACATCCACATTTCATGGCAACCATTTCTTTCTTTTTTTCTATTATATACAATTGCCTCCCACCCAAATAAAAAAGAGGGAAAATATTGTTAGGGTTTAATTATTCTGTTTATTTATTTATCTTTTTACTTTTGTGTAAAAGTGTTTTTTTTTTCACTTTTGTGTGCTGTTATTTTGTTGTCTATGGCCGTGTTAAGAAAACTCAGTTTTGAACTGATCATCAGAAGGAAATCTTGCTTAATTTATTAAGTAAAAAAATATAATGAAACAAACAAATAAAACCTCCATCTGTTACTTAAACATTACTTGTTCTACTTCCCAGTTTTAAGTGAGGAGTGATAAACCCAATTTTTTGATCACTAATATTTTCATTCCCCTTTTATACTTTATTTTACGCTTAACATTTTTACTCTTTAACATATCATATGTTTTGCTTATTCTATTGATTGTCCATTCCCTGGCACCTCCGCTAAAATTAAGCTTAGTGAGGGCATAGATTTTGACTGATCGTATGCATGACTCTGTTTTCATGGCTGCAAACACTAGACACTTATTTAGCATCTAATAATATTTTCTGAATTAATGAATACATGAAATTTGAGGCAAGGTAATCACAACCTTCATTACAGCAAAATATTAACAGTAGTACCTCCACCCCTGTATACATATCATTTCTAATGCCAGATATAATACACAGAGAGAGCGAACGTGGCAATGACAAGTGAATCATGAGAACCCAGAAGAACACAATAACCCTAGAGCACAGCAAATAACATCTTTGAGTGGGCTGTTGCTTTATAGTCCAGATGTCCTTTTTAAGACAGTGCTATTTCACAGTTTTTACAACTCCACTACACGTTTCTACAAAATTTGAAGGATTTATTTCTCCATATCTACCTACTTCTCAAAATTCTCTATTTTCTTCCCTTTTCAAAATTTTATAATGAATAAAAGTAAAAATACACAGAAATAGGACTTGAGTCAATCTTCCTATCTTTTTTTTTTTTTTTTTTACATGTGCTTTTCTGTATTATAAGATCTACCTAGTCTTTGAATAACTAACTACCTTGGGAAGAACAGGTCTGGATTAGATTGTTAAAAAATGATTGGATCCAGAGAACAGGTCAAGGGAAACACAGTGTTGGATTGTCTGATGAAAGGCGACAATTATTTGGTATTATTTGTTTTATTCCTGTAGGTTATTTTACTGTAAGATTAAAGTTTTTCAGGAACCCAGACATGACAAACATAAGTAAAAGCATCTGTTCTCCGTATCCTTTGATAAAATAATAATATTATATAATTTGCTGATTTTTGATACAGTGTGTGGTCTGTAAGATCCCAACCAATATTTAAGTATCTACAATAAAAAATTCAACTGCTTATTACACTGAATACGCAGATACATGATGTCTACTTTCCAAAAAACTGGAGATAGGACTCTTTTGGTACCAGTATCTGTTTTGAGTATCTGTTTGATTTTGGGAGACTGCTTCACATCTTAGCTTACTTTCAACCAACCGAAAGCCTGTTTAATTTATGGAGTCCATACATAAGACTTAAGGTTTTTATGACATATAAAGAATGACATTTAAGATGTAATTTTCTTGAACATTGGTTAACATCATCATATAAATTAAAAAATAAAGGTTGGAATAATTTAGTCTAACACATAAATTAGCCTTTTATCATGAAGTGTTAGACAATTAAGACTAACATCCTAGTTACAAGATCTATCTCCTACATCCTCAGTTGTGTACTCAATAATCATGACAGCAAGACTAAAAGAAAAAAAAAAAAAAACCTGTTTATAAGGAGAAGCAGGTACAGTCTGCATCGAATTCTAAATAACATTAAATATAAAACCTCACGAAATAGTTGTGACATATAGTAAAGAAATGTAAGATCATTATCTAGAAGCATGAGGACATTTATTGCAGGAATAAATGACTTAAATAGCTATAAAAACTATATTACTGAACAATCAATTTTATAGTAGGTCTCAATCACTATTAACTGTTTTAATTATACTTAATTTTTTTTAAGATAGCATGGAAGTTTATAAATTGAAAATAGAAAAGTTTCTTCTAAAATGTAATAAAGAAAAAGAAAGTGTTTTGGCTTCACTTTATAAAAGATAATGATAAAAATGATGTAAGTGATCAAAAATTAGTTTCCTGGGTGGCATCTGTGGCTCAAAGGAGTGGGGTGCTGGCCCCATATACTGGAGGTGGCAGGTTCAAACCCAGCCCTGGTAAAAAACTGCAAAAAAAAAAAAAAAAAGTTTCCTTTCTTTCTCTTACTCTTCCTTTCTCCCTTCCCTTGCCCTGTCTTTCATTTCTTCAAACATTCAATTATATTCATCCATCCAACTGTATACTAAAACTCTGATAGTCATGCTATAAATACAAATGATATAAAATCCCTGACCTCAAAAAGCTTATAGTGCAAAATTGCAAAATAAAGAATTATTCCTCCTTGTTTACATCAAATCAACACTCATGGGTTCCTGGTTGTCCATAAGGTATTGGTATAGGTAGCTTTATTACTTTTCTTTTTACTGCTGTTGGTATAATATTTGGCACATTGAAGTTGTTCAAAATAATTTCACTGAATTACAATTCTGTGAATATATTATAGTCGATTTTCTGAGTAGGAATTTTTCATGCTCATACTCTCTTGTTAGTGGCAAAGATTTTTGCTAGAACTTTGTTGATAATTGGAAGGAGATACACAAACATTGTTTACTGATATTTAAAATTAATATAATTGGTATGTTGTGAATAAATCAAACATTACTTCTCTGTCCCTTTGTATGTCTATGTGTCTCTCTCAACTATACATTTATTTATTAGTAGAACAGTCATAATTTTTATCCAATGGAACATAAAATGAAGAAAAAATATTCAATGCATTTCTATAGAGTCAAAGCATCATGCATTTAAAGATAATAAGAAAGGGATTTGTCATGGTGTTTAAAACATGTGCTTTTCACCCAGAAGAGTGATTTGTATACAGATACAAAGGACCTCACTTACAATGGCTTATTTACTCTCTAGATTATAGGCTGTATAATGAGGACAGTCCTTCTAATTCATTGCTATATTTTCATCACACAGCACAATGCTTAGCAAATAGTCACTCAGTAAATATGTTGTCTATGAATGAATTATTTCCGAACTTTCAAATTCCTGTTAAGACCTTGTGAGAAAGCAAATATCTCTTTTTGTAGTTTGCCTCAGGCACTTTACTGCATACCTCAGAATAGATTAAGTTCCTTGGTAAATGCTTTTAGTAAGACTTTATAATTATCTTAAATAGCAATTACCACGTTTGCTAATTACTAAGTAACATTCATTATTTTACTTTTTGTCTTCTGTAGGTGGTAAGGTGTATGAGGATAGAAGACATCTGCTTTTTTCACCACTTTGACCTGCTAAATATAACATTTCCAGAAACAATACCAATAATTCAGAAAATATTAATTAAAGTATTTAAGAATGACTGAGTTCTGGGCTTACTATAGGCTAATAATACAAAGCATAATCAATTTTCAGATAGCTTTTGTATTACAGCTACCCCATGTTAGAAGGGTCAAAATATAGGTTTTCTTTAATATTTTGTTCATTCACAATTTAAAATGTGTAAAGACCATCTATCCACAATTACATTAGCCCAACTAACTCTAATTTTGCAACTACTGGATTATCAGACCTTTAAATATTTCCTTAAATTCATTGCTTGAAAAAGTTATTATTTATTATTAAAACAGGGTAGACTAATTTCAATTTGCTTAAGCAAGAAATCACATAGTTAATGATAAAGAAAACTCTTAATTAGTTTTCAATAAAACTTTAAACTCATTGTCCTTTCAAACTAGAATTATATTGCTTTTCAATAGCTAAAAATATGAAGAGCAAGGTAACCTTTGAGAAAAGAAAAGAAAAATGTCATCTTTATTGCCAATAGGGCACAAAAACATGACAGATTTTTTATTAGTTATATTCAGGAAACTGATGACAAAGGTGTCCTGTCAGTGAATGATAATTGTTGAATTTCAAGGAGTGTGTTGAAACTTCACTATTCCTGTGCAAGGCTGTGAGGGAGAGAGAACGTGCCTCTTCTCGTTCTTTTCTGTTCATTACAGTTTCTCTCCTTAAACGGGTCTCCACGAGCGTCTAGCACCCCACAGATCTCCTTTACCTGTGGTACAGGCTGTTTATTTCAAATCTCACCTCTAATGCTCCATTTTCTACCTTATCGGCTGTTGTCATTGAGTAAAGTAGTCAGATAAATTACATAAAACAGTGTGTGTGTGTTTATTATCCTTTGCAGTAGTGTTTTCATTTTAAAAGTAGAAGTGGGGCATCGCCTGTGGCTCAAAGGAGTAGGGCATCGGCCCCAAATGCCAGAGTGGCAGGTTCAAACCCAGCCC
>NW_003852435.1:14473672-14477488 GCF_000181295.1 Otolemur garnettii
AAGATTAAAAAAAAAAAGCAAAGAAAACAAAAGTTGATGGTTGCATAGAACACTTAAAATCTGCTTTCTGATGATTTTTCAAGAACATAATACATTTTTCTTAACTATTCTCACCATTTGTACAACAGCTCTCTGGACCTTATTCCTCCTAACAGAATTATTACCCTTTGGCCAACACCTCCCACCCTCCACCACCACTTGTTCCCTGGTAACCATGATGATTCTACTGTCTCCCACTATGAGTTCAACTTTTTGGGATTCCTCCCATAAGTGAGATCAAGCCGAATTTGTCTCTTGGTGCCTGGCCTATTCCACTTAGCATGATGATGCCCCCCAAATTGAGCTATATTACTGTGCTACAAAAATTCTATGAGGTGATTCATGCTAATTATCTCAATGTTGCCATTTTGTATTGTATGTGTATATATATTTCAAAACATCATGTTGTATATGATAAATATGTATATATACATTTTTGTAAATCAAAAATACGAATTTTTAAAAAGTAGATATATAAAAGTGATACTATCTTAAATTAATGTAGTCGGTAATCAGGCAAATACAGGGACGTTTCACAAGTAGGTTTAAGGCATAGTAAACAGAGCTGAGGTCTTGCTGTCTTTCCAATTTTGAGCTGCAGTTGGCTATGCTATGTCATGTTTTCTTTGATTTTGATGTTTTCTTTGATTTTGCAGAAGCATATCATTTCATAGTCCTACTTAATAAGTCCTTTGAGAAAATGATAAAACCTCTAGTTTTAATAAAAATTGCAATATTTGTAGGAATAAAAGGAATAATGTTTTTAGATAAAATAAAACTAATCAATGGCATGTTTTATTTATCATTATCAACAATAGTGACAAGTCTGTCAGAACACTGCTGTTCAGATGGGAAGCTATTTATTGTGATACGTGTAAAACCTGTTAGAAGGACACTCAGGAGTCCTTTCTTAGTACACGAGACTCCTCATTATCATTACTAGTTGAGTACCTTTTGAGCATTCTGGCAAAGGAGTCAAAAAAGGCCTGACAATAAAGTATAGGAACTTCCCACCATGTGTTTACATTGGCAGCACTGTACAAACAACTCAGTGAGGTCTCATAAATTTTGTACATCATGTTTCAAAGCTGTGTTTGTCATATACTGTCTTGTATGGCAGTGTCTTTCTGAGTGGCATTTATTATTGTTGTGTGTTTTTATGTGCCATCATGAGATGGTCAGAGTTTGAACTAGAGCAATGAACAAACATCAAATTTCTTATTAAATTTGGCAAGACAAGAAGCAAAATTAGGGACATGTGAGCCTAAGTTTATGGGGATAAGGCCATGAAGAAAAGAGCCATGTATAAATGGATTAAAATGTTTTCCAAGGAGAGAGAAAATGTCACTGATAAAGAGAGGCCAAAGGGGCCAGTATTGAGCAAAACTGACAAAAACATTGCAAAAATTTGTTGAATTATGTGTCAAAATAGTTGGCTGTCTGTGAGAAGCATAGCAGACAAAGTAAACATTGATAGAGAAACAGGAAAGTCTTAACCAGATATCTTGCCCAACAACTCATGGCTCTTGCATCATGACAGTACACCAGCTTGCATGGCACTCTCTGTGGGGGAGTTCTAGCCAGTAAATAAATAGCTGTATTGGAACACCATTCATACTCACTTGATCTGGTCTTCAATGACATATTTCTTTACCTGAAGATAAAGGAAGACATTTTGGTTACGTTCTGGACATCATGGGCAATACAAGAGCAGCTCTTATGGCCATTCCAGCAAGAGTTCCAAAATTGCTTTGAAGTATGGACTAGGTGCTAGTGTCAGTGCAGAACTCGGGAGGACTTTGAAGGTGATCATAGTGATAGTCACCAATGCTGAGTGTAGTACTTTTTCTAGGATGAACTGAGAACTAATTGTCAGTCCTGATATAGTGTTCATATTTGAATGAAAACTGCAAAACTCTCCCTGCCGGCAGAAAATAACAAATATTACTTGTAGCATACAAATATTTCCACAGGCATCTTGAGGGAGGAAAAAAAGTGCTAAGAATCAATCAATACTCCCACAGGAATATAATAATCAGAAACCAATCATCAAGTTAACTGCTCTGGGGTGGAGAGTGGCTTTCTAATGGCTGATATGTAATGATACATAGTCAGAAAAACAAGCTAATAGGCACGTAACCTTCATTTTTCAAAAAGCAATGTATACCATCTATTATACTGTCATGATTTTATAGCTGGAGGCTTAGAGCGCTCTTGTAAATAGATTTTGGATAATGGTTAACTTTGAATGACTTCATTCTTGAGGCAGATTACAAACAGCAATTTTTTAGGAAGGTGTGATGGGAAGACTAGCTAGTTTCCTTGCAATTTTCCACAGTGTAGCATTTTGACCCTTAGAAAAATGTTCCAGTAGTGCTATTTGACTTCTTTGGTTGCCAGATTTGTATCGTTGTTGTTATTAGAATAGCAGCATTTCAAATGCTTTGAATTATCGTGATTCATCTAATGATCTTTAACTTCCAGTGAAAGTTTTAACACAGGGTATACATGACCAGGAAGGTAGAAACTGGAACCCTCTCTTAGGTAATGATATTTTAATAAAAACAAAAATCTTCATCCAAAGGCTTTCCATAGCACTCTACCGAGGGTGACAAAGTAAGACTCTGTATGTAATACATATATATAGTTATGGTTGGAGATATTGAACTACTGGAGATAATTCTACCATATTATAGTAGAACTACTGAAAACATTTTGCTTCTTTTGCCTATGAAGATATATTGTTAGTTCTACCCCTGTACATCTGCAAACTATCATTTCTACACACTTGGTCCTGAGTTCAGAGATACTGCTTAGTAAGCAACTATCTTAAATTTTTTAAGATACTTTTTAAAGTTATTCCCTAGTTATGCACTGACACCAGCATTAAACTTTTTAGTATGTTATCTAGAGCTTTAAAAATATATTTGTTAGGCCTGGCCTTTACCAAACACATATGACAATGGAATTTTTTAAATGTTAATGCCCATAACATTCTATTAAATACTATATAAAAATACTGATCTAGAAAAGGAAGATGTTATCTTGTCCCTGCTTATTTTTCTAAGGAAGTATAATCATTAAAAATGTTACATATAATTAATGTTAGATATAAAATGATGGCATGTTACCATATATAAAATTACTTTAGGTGTTCAGAGTTGCTATTTTTCTGTATTTGCATTCCTTCCGTAAGTTTTGTGCAAAGCACAAAGCTCATGGATAGTACTGTGTGATAGTCAGCTGACTTTTTTCAACTGAAATATCACAAAGGCATAAGTCACAGGAAAGCAGAGAGGGGAGTCTAGATTGATAGTGCTTGCAAATATTTACAAGTAAGAAGGAACAGTGGAATTTACGGATGTGAGTATGATTCAGTACAGCTGTAGCTACCACATCTGCTGGTCCAAGGTGTAGCACAGAAGAGGGGAGAAGATATAAACAGGGACAGTGTCCAGAACATGAAACGCTTTACATGTAAGAATAAGTCAACTCTTTGGACATAGCTCTGTAATCTGTGAAGAGGAGGATTTTACACAGAGGAGCCAACTAAAGAAAAATAAATATATTTATGGCCTGCATTTTTCTACCACATATTAAAGAGCCTTTTGAATGACATGAATAATAGATACTCTTATAACTTAGAAGATCTATTTTATTGAAGAGAAGAATGTTACTGAAAACTTGACACTGCTCTTTAATAACAAAATATTAGTTATCTAGAAATATTTCAGAGTGAACATATAAGCAGCCTTATATTTCATTTCATTCATTTGT
>NW_003852435.1:14478075-14494041 GCF_000181295.1 Otolemur garnettii
GAGCTAAATGAAATTAAGAAATTACAGAGGCAGGAAAGTTTTTCTGTCCTTTCTTGACTCAGATTCTCTTGAGGAAGGCCTC
Organism: Otolemur garnettii; assembly: GCF_000181295.1. Lineage (NCBI taxonomy): Eukaryota > Metazoa > Chordata > Mammalia > Primates > Galagidae > Otolemur > Otolemur garnettii. Next base: position 14,478,158 of record NW_003852435.1, read on the forward strand.
AGAAACTAAAATTTTCCTTCTTCTTTTTCTCTCCTGAAACAAGCCATAAAACCTAGGACAGTCATGCTCTACAGTTCTTCCAGAGACCTTGAAGTGACAGGTGTCCTGTCATTATACGTGAAGGGAGAGAATATTTTGTAGGGAGGCCACAAAGAAGCTGAACATACAGGGCTTACTAAGTGTCCCCTAGGATATTACCACCAGATCATACCCCCTGTTCTTCCAATCATACCTCTGCAGGATGGCCCATATCAGCATAGTTTCTTGGGGTCTTTAGGTCTTCACTTCTGAAGGCTCCAATGTCATGGACAGCTTACACTAAATGAATTTTGTATGTTTTTCTCTTTTAATCTGTGTTTGGTTAAAGAGGTCTCAGTCATAAATCTACCACTGGAAATGGGAAAGAAAATACTTTTCTTCCCTACAATTACAAATCCAAAAGTTTTACATCCCATTGATAGGGGCTGAGTTGCTCATTCCTGTTCTAGCTAGATGCAGCAGGACAATTTGTACCAGGAATGTGCCAGGATTTGGAAATATAATTTGTGCCTATTTGATAAAAGTAAACCTTTCTACTTAGTGTAGAAAAAAAATCTAGAAGAACAAGTCTAGACATCAATTGGGAAACAAGCTGAGAAGTGGTGGCTGAGAGTAAAATAAGAAATGATAAGAACCCAGCCAAAGCAGAGGAAATAGAATGGGAAGAGAACATTAGGAAATGGTTTAGAAAATGGTCAAAAATCAGCAAGATTGACAGTGTTTATCATTCGCTATGGACTACTGTGGATTCCAGAAATGCCAAAGGAAGTTTCAAAGTGCACGTTCTTAAAATAAAACTGTTATAAATCTAATAAATAGCAACAACTACCCCAAAACCTTGGGGTAAAGAATTATAAATTATTTGAAGTAAATCAGACCGATATTGTGAGCAGCTTACATTTAAAATGAGGAGGATATTCTTTTGTAGTTGTTTGGGTTCACAGAACTCACTAAAAATAAGATCTTATTTCTTTCTGTTCTAACCTGCAGTGAGTGCCCCAGAGAATCTTGTCATCATCTATGATACTGCAACTGAAGAATGCACTACCCCTCACCCCATTAGCTTAGTAAATTAGACTTTTGTTTATGCTGTAGAATTTGGCCTTTCTTTTATATGCAGTAGTTGCACACTTATCTTTTGCCTTCACTTTCTACAGCTCCAGTTACCCTCAGTGAACTGAAGTCCAAAAATATATAATAGAACATTCAAGAAATAAACAAGTTATAACTCACACAGTAATTGTGAGTAGATATTACTGTATAAGAAAAGTAATGCTTGTATTTAATGTCCGCATAATGTCACATAATCATTCTGAAAGCCTGACTTCATTAGTACTCAATGGATTTTTAGAAATTGATCTTATAAAACACAAATACAACTTACAAGGGAGGAGGAAAAAAGGCCTCCAATAATAGTCTACTTGGGGCCTAAATTCCCTAATAAGCCAGACAAGGGAAAATAATCTTGACTCTGCAGAGCTCGGCAAGTGTCCTTAACTCTGAAGTATGACGGTGTGATATAGAACACAGAGGAAATACCTTCCAATTGACACTGAGTTCTGAAGGAATTTATTGATCTCTTAAAGAAGAAAACCAGAAGTCTATCTTGCTCATTACTACTGAATTACAGCATTACCTTTGTGGGCATCAGATTGGGCTTACTTCTTAATAAGATCTGGACATTAAGGGGCGGCACCTGTGGCTCAAGGAGTAGGACACTAGCCACATATACCGGAGGTGGTGTGTTCAAACCAGGCCCTGCCAAAAATTGCAAAAAAAAAAAAAAAAAAAAGATCTAGACATTAAGATGTGAGTAGACTTAGGGTTATACAATAGTCAGGTCCATATGTGCGCGTGCAAAGACTGAAAGAAGATTTCCTTTATCATTACCATTTGACACCTGCCCATATCCTGTAAGGTAAAATCTCCAAGTATGTATTTCACGATGTTATATCATCTAATAACTGTTGGCCTATTTATTTCATATCTCCTATGCTGTTCACACCTCAGGCCCTTTGCATGCAGTACCTTTTGCCTTTTAATAGCAATATAAATAAGTATTTATTAACATGTATATTTAATAGGTATATGCTTGGCATTAACCATATGCTAAGAAATGTAAACATAGTGGTAAACCTGAAAATACTTTCACAATATTTATTCATTCAATAAGTATTTATATTTAATACCTACTTAGTGTCAGGTCCTGTTTTATCAATGAAGGATGCCATGATGAGCCAAATATAAATTAACACCATCACACCATCATGCTATATACCTGGGATATATATTTCATTGGATAGATGAGAAAATAAAATAAATTATGTGGGATTAATAGACTATCAGAGTCAAAATTGCTCCGAAGTTAAACAGCCAAGGGAGAAACACAGCTATTACAATAGGAGAGAGTGAGAGAAACCATAACTAATATGTCAACTCTACTAAAATAAAAGGAGGATTTTTTTCAAAGCTGGGATGGGACAGTGAGAAAATACTGGAGAATGTTTGAGAGGAGGATGATCAATAGGATGTGTGGAGTATACGGAGTTATTCTCTGAGTTTGCAGTGTCAGCCTGTGAGTGTCTGCCTCCGGGTTTGTGATTGGCCCTTATGGAAGTCAGGCTCCTACTCTCCCCACAGAGTGTAGGAGACAGAGGCTTGGTCTCCCTTGATGATTGCCTGGCAAAGGAATTGCTCCCAGGTCCTTGAGGAAGACATTCCTGGGCTGTAAAACTGGCAACAAACTTAAAAAAAAAAAAAAAACTCACACGTACCTCAGAGACACAGAGAAATAATTGACAATTAAAAGTCAAAAGAAAATGCTCTGAGACGGAGGAGGTCAGGACCTAGAATTGGGAAGAAGCCTGTTTAAAGTTTGATCAAATTAAGGAAAACATGAAAACTAAAACTTTCTTGGTTGAGAAAAATTTTCTCAACCAAACTTTCTCTTGGTTGAGAAAGACTAAGCAACAGAAAGGAAGGGGAGCAGGCAGTTTAGAATTGTTCTTAAGGGAGATGACTGAGGAGGTCATACTTGGGCAGTGGCCAAATGGTGAGAAATTTTGTTGACAAAGTTTCTAAAGGAGAAACAAGATGCTCACTTCCAGTATCTGCCCCCCGCCCACCCCTTCACTTCTATACTCAATAGTGTCCTAAACCAGGAAGAAAGTTAAATATTCTCTCTAGTGTTCCTTTTTTGTGTTATGGGATTAGAGGATAGTCCTATTCAAAGTCCTTGTGTTCCACTACTGTAAGATGGCTCTACATTGATGCATTAAAACCTGAGGCTATTAAAAGAGGAAGGAAAAAGGACCACATTTCTTTCTTGTAGAACAGAAATGTTCTCATCTGTGTTGCATCTGCTGTGTTGCGTTGCACAGACAGTTTGAACTGTTATAATAAATATGTCTTTAACCATGGTTACAGCTATCAACATGTAGTTTCTTTAACTTATACTCAGTTCACTTATGCGAAATATTAAAACCCCATTCCAGATTGTCATTTTGACTTTCGGTAACTAACAATTCTATTTCTAATAGAGATTTTCTCTTTAGCTACCTCCTTATAGTGGGCTAAAAACTCCAAATTGGAACATAGGTTAGCCTTTCTCCATTTATCTATTTTGCCAGAGAAAATGTTTTCCCTCGTACAATGTGCACCCAGGTTTTGGCCCAAACTTTCAGGAAAGCGTCCCTCCTGCAAGTGTCTGGCTCTCAGCCAGGAGAAACCCTCCTGGGGAGGGCTAACACTTCCCCAGTAAACATGCAGATCACCCTGCCCTCTTGCAACTGCCAGCTGTGAAGGCTTCCCTTTCCCTCTCTCCCAGGAGCCCTTCCCCCCCACCATCACAGTCATCATGGGTCATACTCACGATGGCCCCATACATAATCAATAGGGCAGGAGCTTCTGAGGTCACTCGGCCCACAAGTAGCCAGACAGATCTGCACGTCCTCTGTGGAGTTCCTGCTTCCCTCCTGATGGCCAGGTCGTGGCCCCGACTCTCACCCTACATGGCTGCAGCCTGCTTCTGCAGACTCACTACTACCCCTGCCTTGGTCATGGTATTCTGTGGAGGCAGCTCCTGCCTGCTATCACTGGATCCTGGATCCTTTGGGACTAGAACTCTGTGTACCTGGCAGGCCCAGGTGGGAGGGCATGGTGGCCCAGGAAGGCCCCCTGCAGTCTCCCACTCGGAGCCATGCCCATGCATAATGGGCATTCTTATTTTTCCCTCAAAAATGTGGGCAAAAAAGTGTGCGTTATGCACAGGAAAATATGGTAAAGCATAAATTGAAAAATGGAATTTTTGAGATAATACATTATCATCACTACTATATTCATCCATTCCAAATAATTGCTAACAAAACGTTGCCCAACGGAGATCTTCTAGGTCCTTTTCTAATGAATAGATAATCTTAGTTAACATTTTCTTTTCATAGTAATAAGGATGAATTACTAGAACTTGAATATTCTCTTAGGTTGTGTTTCATATTTCTCAGGCAATTTTATTTCCCTACTACTAATTTTGTATACAAAACTAAGGTAAAAAAGGTAAACTCCAGTAGCAAAATTACTATGTAGTGAGTTTCTTTAGATCCTCCCATAAGCATACACAGTGTGAAATGAACTTTGTTTTCATACTACCACTTAAAAAGTAGACAGCATAAACAGCCAACAAAGAGACATCCTTAGCTGTTCTTTTTAAAAATACATTTATGCACACTAAAATTATAAAGAATTTATCTGAGCAGAGAGCTCATGAATCGAGCAGTGTCAGAGGGCAAGAAATCTGGTTTTTCTGTGGGGAAATTTTTATAATATGGTTATGGAAATAAGACAAAGTATACTTGATTGGTTAAAGTCAAAAGTCTCTAAATAAAATTTATTTTGGCAGTGACTTAACTTAATTTTTAAGCTTAAGTTTCATTTTATTTTACACACTGAGTTGTGCTTTGGTTTGTTTAGGTAGGAACCCAACCTCCTTAAAGTATCAGAGCGTCTCAGATGGGTTCTAGCTCTTTCATGCAGGCTGGAGGGAAACAGAACAATGGTACTCATTGCAGCCTCCAACTCCTGTCCTCAAGCAATCCTCCTGCCTCAGCCTCCTGAGTAACTGGGACTATAGGAACGTATGCTTTTCGAACAGAGACTTGCTGTGTTGCTCAGGCTAGTCTTGAACTTCTAGGCTAAAGCAGTCATCTTGCCTCAGCCTCCCAAAGCATTAAGATGATAGGCACAAACCACTATTTCTCTGATTTCTCTTTCAATATTAAAGATAACTACTGTTTTTTTAAGAAAAAGAAATTACATGAATAAAAATATATTGTAGAGCATAAAAAATTAATAAAATCAATCTCAGACTTCAATAAATTGCACTCTGTAAAATATTGCTACTAGTATGTGAACAGAAAATTATTTTGTTACAAAATATCTTGTTTAAAAATATCTGTACTTGTAATAGAATTTAAATACATAGGAAAATTTTCTATAAAAAGTTATTTACTCTTCACCAAAGAAATGAAGTGTTAAAAAATTAATTAACAAATTATTAAATTGCTGAGAAGAATTTTTACATCAGTAATTTGTTAATTTTAGCTGACATTTTTAAGTAATTGAACGCATTAGCAATTTATTAGAAACAATTGTTTTTTATTAAAAAATAATGTATTCCCAAATTCATGTGCAACAGTAGTGTTCTTTGTCATGGAAATATTCTGTTGATACGGCTACTAAATACAAGCTTTCTTTTGTGAGAGGATTTGCCTATTCCCACCTTGTCAAAGATAAAAATTCCCAATTGTCAGCATCATCATCAGTGTAGGGTACAGAACAAAGGCACAGTGTAGCATGGAGGAAGCGGTCAATACTTCATTAGACCTGCTGAAGAAGATTTATACTGCAACACATCCTCAAGCTTCAGTCTATAAATTATGCAGAACCTTTACCCCCCACGCAAGGACATATTAGCAACTACCGTTCAGAGGATAGGCAAGGAAAGCCTTCTATGTGTAGAATTTAACCAGAGGTCTAGGGTCTCAAAGAACAAATTTTAGCATAAACATTTCAAAGGCATGTGGATGCATGATTGATAAGTATTTTGAATGCTTTGGTTACGAAGATTTTTCTTCTTGTCCCAAGCTAAGAGCTATTAGCTGAGCCATCTGTCTAGGCCTCACGTGTTTCAGTGTTCCTCAGGACCATGGAATTTGTTTTCCCCAGAGGACTTACGAATAGTAACAATATATAACGCCCATTCTATCAGAGAAAAAAAAAAGATATTTTAAAGAGAGGAAATAATAGTTTCTCAGAATAAGTATGGGGATTATTATGTATCATTTTTTTAATTTTGAAGAAGACATCGTTTAGATGAAGAAGCTGGGCTGACTTGAAGTTGACAACAGGTCCTGAAACTTAAGGTAAGTGCAGGGGGGCCTGCTATTTCCAAAGCTTTCTGATGCTCAGTGAACCCGTATAATAAAATAAGAGGAATTAAAATTTCTAGTAATACTTAAGAACTAGAACCTTGTGTAAAGCCATTAGCACACGTGTATTATGTTCCTTAAGGAATACCCGCCTATAAAATCCTGGCTATTGCTGTCTTGTTTCTATTCCTGTCCTTTTGGACTGTGCTGGCTCTAACATATGCTTTCGTCATTACTCATTCATCATTAATTTGCTCTTTTAGGGGCTCATGTTAATCACATTGCCACCTCTTCACAAACTTTCTCTTAATTTCTTTAATCAGATGTTCAAGGGCTTTTGCTATTTTTACTCCAAACTTATTTTTAACGTTCCTAACTATTTCTCTTTCTTAATCATACACATCTGTCAAACTACGTGACCCTTTACTTTGCAGATATTTCCTCCTCTGTGCCTTTGTGAATAGTGTTTATAAAGCACACATAGCCACTTGTTTTAAATTGCAATTCTGTACACTTTCCATATGCTTTCCTAACTTATAAATGATACAAAGCCCCTCTGCCTACTGTCTTATATATCAATGTAACCTTAGCACACATATATACATTTTTATGTAAAATATATCTTTTTCTGAAGAGCAATGCTATGATATTAAGCTTGCTTGAACAATATTCTGCTATAAGAAATAATTCAGTAAATCAGTTCCCAAATGAAGTCAGATAATTTGCTGGGTGTTTTGGCCACTAAACCTAACACTTAAATACAGAATATATATTGCTCTGTGTAATAGTATTGTAGTCAAAGTTTTATGTAGCATACTTTCTGATTTAGAAAGCAATGTTAATGTAAGAGTGGTAACCTTGAAATACAATGCAATTTTTTTTTGTATCTATAAAAGCTGAAGATGTAACTTTTTGAAGAATATATATATGTATATATATATAAGATGCATATAGGCATACGCACACACACGTGCGTGCATGCACACACATACAAAACACATATTTATTGAAGGAATTCTGTAAGTAAAAGTGCAGAACAAATTTTCAAGCCTTTATTACGAGATGATTATAAGCTAACCTTGAAGTTAATGGGATGTTTGCTTCAGACTACTTAAAAAAAAAAGCAGCCTTGCTAATATTCAGTAGCCAATATCACTCAAAACTTTAAAGAATGAGGAGTTATTTTATAATCGATATATTGTTTGGTGATTTGGGTAACAATCACAAAGGGCATGAAAATATATTCAGACTTACGTCTTTTGTAAGAAGAATTTGACAGCAGCATCCTGCACCAGCTGGAGTTTATGCAGCCTCCTTTTGGACCAGAAGCCAAGACAGAATTTCAGAAATCTAATCTTGAAATAACAAAAGCATCAATGACCATTTCAAGGTCTAATTCAAGAGGACATCATTATAACCTAGCAGGGGTTCCTTTCTGAGTAATAAAGATAGACAACTTCTCTAGAAATAAAATATTTCATCTTATTTTTGTTTCAGACTCACACATAGTAACGGACATATGTACGGAGTATGACATAAAGTTTGGATATATGTAAACATCGCAGAATAAATTGAGCTAATTAACATGTCCATCTTTTCCTATATAATTTTTTCATGGTCAAATATTTAAAATCTACTCTTTTAGCAATTTTAAAATATTCCCTACACTATTGTTAATGATAATCATTGGGCTGTGTAAAAAATAAAATCCAAAAATCTTACTCCAGAATATACAAGAGCCAATACTAATATTTATAATTATTTACTTTTACCAATTATTAAAACATTCTGTTCAACAAAAGAGGAAAAATTTTTAAAAAGCCATAAGATGAAAGATAAGAAGGCAGCATACTGCATCTTCAATTATTCTCCATCATCCCACAGTTCATCGTGATATGAAAGTTGTCAGGGTTAAGATGTCACTCATGTTTAAAAAATAATAATGATAAAATAAAGACAGAAAAACCCTTCAGCCAGTCCTGGTCGCTCAAGAGTGTAATCATGGGAGGCCAAGTTGGGAGGATCCCTTAAGTCCAGGATTTTGAGAGGTTATAGTGAGTTTGGATGATGCCACTGCTCTGTCAGCTTGGCAAAAGAGTAAGATCTTAGCTAAGAAAGGAAGAAAAGAAGGAAGGAAGGAAGGAAGAAAGAAGGAAGGAAGGAAGGAAAGAAAGAAAGGAAAGAAAGAAAAAAAAGAAAACAAAACAACAACAAATGAATAGAGCCAAGGAATACCACAGAGTTTTCTCACTTATAAACACCTGATAACACAAGCAATCATAAATGTCTGTGCAAAAGCCGCAAGCTCAGACACACGCTATTGCAACCTTACACAAAAAATACTTCCGAGGACATCTTCTCAGCACTGCTGGCCCAGCTACAACCTTCTTTCACCTTTGTTATTTACCCTTGTAGCCTAAGGATAATTATCTTAAAATAAGTATGTAATTTTACTAATTCATCCTTTAAAAGCCTTTGTCTTCCTTTAGTTTTCTGCCTATAGACACAGTTTACTATAGCAGGTGTCTTATACCCAAATAAGTATCCTTGTGTTTCACAAAACCTCTCTCTGTTTGTTATTGAGGTTAACAATGAATATATGAAGGGTGCCAAAAAAGGTCCACATATTTTAAGAAAGGAAAAAGCTATATTAAAATTGTAATACTCAATAACATTTGTTATATCATATCTCTTATAATTGCAAAAGTCAAGTGTGACTTGAGTGTTACAGTTTCAATAAACTGTTTTTTTCTTTTCTTAAAAATGTGAATTTATTTTTTGCACCTGCTGTACGTCATATAATTATAATGAAGATAGCATGACTGGCTAAATTATAGCAACCAGGCAAATATATGTTGCTCCTGACCATTATTTTGCCAATGGAATCTATCTGCAGTAGAAATACTTTAAAAGGATAAAAGTAAGAAGCAATATATTGAAGTGTTTAAATTCATGGTTAACAATACAAAACCATTTGTAAGAATACATGTAAAAATGCATTTAAGTAGTCAATCTCATAACACAGACTTAACAAAGAAGAGAATAACAAAGATTCATTTTGCCAATAGGAAAAGTAAAACAGTGATTACAGATGCATGGTCTAAAAGGAGCCAGTGTAATCTGTGACTTGGATTATGATTGTACACGTGACATAATGGTGTTTACGACCGCCATCAAATGTCAAATTAAGTTAAAAGAACTTAAAGTCTATTTGGTTATAGCTTTCATATAAAAGGCATAAATTAGTTTCATAATAGGGGTGTGTACATTGTATACTTTTTCCTCCATTCTTGTGATACTTCGCCCAGAAGTGCATTAATGTACATAGTTACCATTCAATTAAAAAAAAAAAAGAACTTAAAGTCATTCACAAGAATGGTTGGGTTATGTATTTCATATAGAAACATTAGTACATAAATACAAACAGAAATTCATATTTAAAATATTTTCAGTGTTGAATTTCTGTCCAAATGTGGTTGTCAAATTATTTTAGCTGCTCAATTCATTTAAACAAGTTTATTTAAGATGTCTCATTGTGGAAAGAGAGAGAAAGGACAGACTTTTTTTTTTTATTTTGGCTTATATTCCACATAGGGATAGTATTTATTGAATATCAACTTTCAAAAGTATAATACCAATGAAAGAAAACTGTAGTAATGCAAATGAGTACAAGTGAATTTGCTTAAATAAAATCAGTGACAATAGAAGAAATAATTCTATTGTTGCAACCACAAAAATGAAAAGGCCCAAGGGAAAGTTACACACACATACACAGGCACACACCCTACGCCACACACATATAATCTGCTTGTCGCAACTAAAGCCCATCTTTTAACTTTAATATTTAAAGTGGTAAGTGTATCTCAAGTTCCATGAATTCATGCTAAATAATATTGAGCTGATAGATCTTTCAGCCAGTGGCCAGTCGTCTTAGTGTAAAGGCAGATTTGCTGCACCTGGGCCATGTTGAAGGGATAGAAATATTTAGGCCCAAATCTCTTGTGCATACCAATAATATAGTTCTAATATTCAACAGGGTCCTAAAATAAGTGCTAATTAATCTAATTAATCATTGTGTGATAAGCTCATCAAATCTGCCAATTCCTTGAGATCAAGTGGTCAAAACCTGAATTATGCTCTTGATAAAGAGGTGATTTTAGTGTAAAATTTTCAAAAATATTCATAATAAATTATGTTATAAATCATTTCACTGTTTAAATGATTGCATATGAATGTACACATATTCTTTCAACATATAATGTATATATATGTACATATCTGTACATATCTGTATATATTCTAATTTTTTAAAGCAAAGGCACACAACCTATCCTGTTCAGCTACACCTAATTATGTGGATCACTATAAGAGTTTTTAGACAGACTATGTAATGGTTCATTATTTCACTTCTAGGAAATACAATCAACAGTGTCCATTCTGGTTCACTTGTGCAAATGTCAACTTGGTGTTGCTGGGAGGGCTTTGTTTGTTTCTATTCACAGGCATTTTATGTTTCTTGATTTTTGTATATCTATTTTTTTTTTGAGACAGAATCTCACTTTGTTGCTTTCAGTAGAGTGCTGTGGTGTCATAGCTCACAGCAACCTCAACCTCTTGAGTTCAAGTGATTCTCTTACCTCAGCCTCTCAAGTAGCTGGGACTAGAGGTGCCCACCACAACGCCTGGCTATTTTTAGAGACAGAGTCTTGCTCTTGCTCTGGCTGATCTTGAACCCGTGAGCTCAGGCAATCCACCTGCCTTGGCCCCCAGAGAGCTAGAATCACAGGTGTGAGTCATTGCACCTGGTCCTGGAAATTTTCATAATGACCCATGTAATCCTTTCTATTTACTAACCCATTCATTTGGAAATAGGGATTGTTAAGACATGAAAACTAACCAAATCTTAATAGATGCTGGGAGACTCTATTTCAATGAAAGTATCAGGACCATTGTAATAATTCCAAAAGAAAATGTTTTCTATTTCCCTCTGTGAATTTTATGTGGGAGGGCTTGAAAACTATGGAATATTATAATATTTATATCCAATAAGTTTGGTGGTAAAATGTAAAGAGAACTAAGCATTAAAAAGCCCTTAAAAAGAAAGAGTGAGACCACAGGGTAGAGACGGAAGGACAACAGCAGCACATCAGCATAGTGCCAGCAAGCACGCTCTGCAGAACAGAGAGAAGTATATAGGTCAAGCAGTTAAAGAGTTAGACCTAGTCTGATGTATCAGAAGAATGAAAATAAATTGTATCTGGAGAAAAAAAGTGAGCCTTTGATCTGAACCTCAGCTCCAAGCCTAAGGGATGAAGGTGATTCTAATTTGAAAGCAGGAAGCGCAGGAGACCATCAAGAGACAACCAGAAAAGCTAGTGGCAAATATTTGGCTTTGGCAAAAACAGAGGAATCTTGTCTTATTTATTCATATTGTCAAAGGATTCAAGATTTTTCCGACCCTCAGGATACACTCTGTTATAGATAAACCAGTGCCTTCCTCTTGTAGCTTTCGTTATTGATTTTTTTACCTCGCTACAGACCTTCAGATTCATCATCAGAAAAATATTTGAAATAAGCCGAACTTTTTAGTCTAAGGAATCTTGCTTTTAGGAAATCAAAAAGAAACAGAAGCACAGTAAATTGTCATCAACAATCCAACCACCTCCAACACCTCAGCAGTGATAAGTGATGATTTAGAGGAGCTTTCCAGGGAGGGCCACACATCTCAGGTGTGTCGTCTGTCCATACATCTCTCCTTCAGGCCAGAGGAGAAGAAAAGTGCCTTTCTTCTCCATTGTCACAGAGATAAGTGACAGCATTACTCTGCCAAGATTCATACCAGAATTTCACTGACAACTGTGTGTGGGAAACATGATTCTAGTTTCCCATTACTTAGGATAAAATTAGGATAGAAGATATGATAGCTGTATATCAGAAAATAGAGTGCTCACAAGTTTCATTCTTAATTATCAATAAGAAAATTATAGCCATAAAAATTTTAACCAAGGGTAGATGGTGAATGTGAGGAGGAGAGAAAGGTCCAGAACATGTTTGCTATTTTTTAGGACACATTTCCAGTGTCTGATGAGGAAGGGATCCAGGAGATAAAGAACAACAAGGCAGTTTTATAATTACTGCCAAGATATATTGAGAAGATACTGAATACCCTGTTCTTCTGTTTGAATATTTTCCTAGGACTGACCTTTATTCTTTTCTCAGTGAATTAACCGTAAAGAACAGTAAGCACATTCATATGTAACTAGAGTGTATAAACGGATGTTAAAAACATCTTTGGAAAACAGTGACCAGGTCCATCTACTGAGGTTGGAAAATGAATAAATAATCATTAATTGAGTTGCAGCAGGACCACAAAATTTGTTAAAAATTGAAAAATAAAATTTTGAAATTCAGAACTAAAAGTATTCTAACGATTTTATTTTAAAAATGAGAAAATTGAGCTTCAGAGAGGTGAAGTATCTTCCTAGCGCGTGTGTTCATTGAAACTTTGTCTCCTTATTCTTAAGTTTCTGTCCTTTTTACAACATCATCTTTAGGTTATATACTAGATAGCCATTGTTTTCACCCTTTCAGCATCCTCACCTTTAATTTCAGTAATAACCTCTCTCTTGGTTTGAGAACAATACTATCATTGAATATATTCCTTATTGACTCAATAATTAGTTGAAGTTGTCAGATAACTCTCCTTTTCTGCCCAATGAGGAGAAAATGACAAAGCTAGGCTAAATAGATACTCTGTGTCTCTTAAATTTATGGTAAAGTGCACAGGATTGAAACCGTTATGAGTTCTTTTATACAGTGTTACTCTTAAAAGACTGTATGGCTGTGCATTAAATTCTACATCATAACTCATTTCCTGTGTAACAGTGAATTATTTTTTCCTTAAATTCTGTGATATTATTTGCATAATTCCAAAGAATTTTTTATGATTACAGTAGGCATTGTAATTGTTACTGGCAATCAATTATAATCATGCAAGAATTATTACCAGGGAATAGTTGTTTGGAACAGGTAGTCAGGGGAATGTAGATGGCTCAGTAATGTGATGGAAGAGAGAAATACAATGATGTTTTAGTTCAGGCTCCAGAAAGGACTTACAAACCTATGTTATTCCAATGGAATAAGGATTCCTTGGAATTAGACTTGTAAATACCTTCTCTCCCAGTTGCTTCTCCACATACCCTGTGGTTCATGAACTGTTCCCTCCTTCCAAGACAAAATTGAGAAGGCTTTCTAAGGTCCCGCCTTGTTTATGACTTAGCAATTTATCACACTCAGTAAGGGTGTAGCATAGTGATGGCAGAGGCTAGATGTAACCACCAAGCAAAAAGTGAGTGATTTTAATTATTATAGGCAGATTGAGCTACATGATAATCATAGCTACAAGCCTGGTCCAAAATCCCAGAAATCTCTAAGTGTGGATAATTTTTATAAGCTGGCCACCATTCATAAAAAAGTTTATGCCTCTTCATTGTTAAGACAAAGTAAAGAAAAATTCAGTTTTTGTGACTTAGCCCTGATTTGAGACACTCTATGAAACAATTACAATTATAAGGTTTAGGCGTTGAGTTACTTCACAAACTGAGTGGCTTCCTTCCTTGAAGGTCTCCAGTATAAAAATCACAAGTGCGTATTTAAATTATTCTCTTATCCTTGTTGAAGTGTCCTACAGTCACTTTCAGGGTGACTATGACTTTGGGAAAATCAAAATAACTAAGTATTTTTAGGAAATAGTAGATATTAGTTCTGATTGTATCTGAATCTCTCAGAAACCTGGATAGCAGTGCTATTCATGAGGCAGAGTATGATATTACAAAGAACGGGTGATCAATATACTTTGATTTCCCAGAGAAATCCTTTACCTAGCCATGGCTATGTCCTCTATTTTTGAGTATGTGGCAGAAAAAGATATTTTCAGCTCCTAAAATAATTTTACCATACAATTACAATTATTTTGGTTATGGGGCTAAACAGAAGAAATGAAATGGTTTCCTATTTACCATGTACATTTCTGCACCAACTACTTGAATGTTCAGGAGTGAGATTTTTAACTGTTGAATCAGATAGTGACTACAATTATAGGTGTTCTTCCAGATGTGGATTTCTTATAAATTAATATGGTCTTTGGTTCCTACTATCTGGTTATCAGATGATCAGACACTTTTACCTGTATTATGAAAAATAAAGTACAGTATTTAGTAGGTATAGATCAAAGATGCTAAGCCAGTTATATAGAAACAGGAGATTTATTATAGGAATTAAGTACGCAATTATGAGGGTTAGTAGAGAACTTTCTAAATGCTGTCTGCGCTTACCATGCTAGAGTTTAAGTCACCATATGAATCTACATTTATGATTCCTTTTATATCTTCAATCAAAAAGGAAACCTGGTTGTGAAATGTCAGAGAATAAGAAAAACTGTAATCCAAAAGGAAAAACTAAAACACACAACCATAGGGAACTATCAAGGATAGCATGGATTGTAGAGGAAAAAGCTAGAACTCACATAGGTTTCCTGGAAGTATGGCATGGATTTCATGTTAGCTCATGAGAGACAACTGTTAAATTTTTAGCATTTTTTGAGACAGCTGATATAACATTGGCAGGTGGAAATTGGCTACGGTTGGAGATTTTTCTCCCTGGAAACTGAAAAATTCTAATTAGACCTATATTTTCCAGAAAGCTAACTGTTAAACATTCTTCTGTCTCCAAATCTTACTCAGACTTCCGTGTTGTAAACCTATTTCAGAAGTATTCAGGGAAGGGATTCTGGAGAATGTAGTTAAAACTTAGCTAAGTTGACATACTATAAAGCTAGCACACAGCCAAAAAATATATATATTTCTACTTGTCTGAGATAGGTATAGTTTATTTTCCATTTTGCATCAAGTCTCTGAATCATTACAATTTCTCAGACAGAATGTGCCAATCATCTGCTCTGTTGATGACATGGTGTTGATAGAACTAAAAATGTGTGGTATTTAGATTCCCAAGTAGGAGTCTCACAGGAAGTCCCCTTGGTGGTCTGGATCTCAGTTACCTATATTATTGTTGTTTGGTTGGGGGATTTGGGAGGAATTTGTTTTGTTGTTAGATCAATTCTTCCTTTCCCTTTAACAGTAGTATAAGCCACATGCTTACAACAGTTTAATTGTGTGTGTTGTACTCTTTCACTTTCTGAGACCATGAACTTCAGCCAAGCCACCAACTTGCTTTAGCAAATATGAAGTCATCAGCATGAAATATGTGTGGATGTTTGGATTAGTGCTTTTGTGCTTCTGCTATTCAATGCACAAGAAATACTTCAGATGGCCGCTATCCTTGAAGCCTGAAGCCAAGCCCAGCTGAGCTGAGCTGATCTGAGGCCAACTGAGTAGACAAAAGTTTTAACTAACCTGTAGATTT
>NW_003852435.1:14494061-14526409 GCF_000181295.1 Otolemur garnettii
CTTGGCACCCGTACTTCAGTGAGTAGGGTGCCAGCCACATACACTGAGACTGGGCAAGTTCCAACTCAGCCTGGGGCCTGCTAAACAACAATAACAACTCCAACCAAAAAACAGCCAGGCATTATGGCGGGCGCCTGTAGTCCCAGCTACTCAGGAGGTTGAGGCAAGAGAATCACCTAAGCTCAAGAGCTGGAGGTTGCTGTGAGCTGTGACACTACAGCACTCTACTGAGGGCGACAAAGTGAGACTCAGTCTCAAAACAAACAAACAAAAAACCCAAAAAACTTCCTATTGGGTCCATCAGTAGGATTGGGGAGAGGGAGATAGATATTAATAAAGATGACTGGGCAATAACCACGAACACAGCTACTTGTAAAGAGACATTTTTTTGTGCAACAGTTTAAAATTAACTGAAAATGTATGGTTTAAAAATATATTTCATAAAATTTGCTCATAATATATAAGCTTGAATTTGGACAAAAATGTTTTTAAAATACTGAGTAAAAGTGGATCTTAGCTATCTATTATTTAAACATTTTCGAGGTTTTTTTTTTTTTAAGTTGAGTCATTAACAAAATTCAAGATGACTATCCATGAACACCGCAAACATAGGGATTACATAGTGGTCTTTTCACAATAGTGTGAAGGAATAGAACATGCATGTAATTGATGACAAAAATCCTTTGTCCTGACTTGTGAGAAAGGACGTGACTTCTGGAAGCTGACAGTGCATCACTACCTCCTTTCTACACATCCAGAAGGCACCAAAGCAGGCCTGGAGAGGCAATGATCTCCTCTTGTTGTTTACTGACACCAAAATTTGTGGAATAGCATGATAAATAATTTTTCTCAAATGTTATAACATTCTGTGTGTTCTTAGGGCTGGCGTAATAAATGACTACAAATTGGCTCAAAACAATAGAAATTTACTTTTATGTAATCCTGGACACTGTAAGTCTGAAATGAAGGTGTCCTCAGGGCCAACGTCCATCTGAATGCTTTGTGAAAAAATCATCCCTTTCCTCTTCCCAGCTATGGGGGATGCAGGCAGCTCTTGCCCTTCCTCAGCTCCTAGCTGCCCTCCAATCTCTGCTTCTGTCTGTCTTTACATAGTATTCGCTCTATGCTTATTTGTGTTTTCTCTACTCTTCTTATGAAATTATTGATAATTAGATTTAATGTCTAATCCATTCTGACCACTTAACAAATTACATTTGCTAAAAATCTATTTCCAAATAAGGTCAAATTCTGAGGTGCCAAGTAAATATGAGTTTTTGGAAAGTATTATTAACCCCTCTGTAGTATGCCTTAAAATTCATCTCCATATCATATATAACATATATTCACCTCATCTATGAATATGCCCACCTTTTAACACAGTCTACCATCTAACTCTAAATTTAAAATCTTATGTAAACATCCATTCAAAATATTCTGAACTTTGCTGTCAAAATTAGGTATGGGTAGGACTTCAGGTATGATCTTGGGTAAAATTGTTGTTCAGCTGAAGACATGTTAAAGAAGTAAACAAGTTATATGCTTTCAAAATGCAGTGGTGGGAATGACATACGAGTGGGCATCCTCATTTAGAAGGGGGAAGAGGCTTGGTGCCTGTGGCTCAGGTGGCTAAGGCACCAGCCACATACACCTAAGGTGGCAGGTTCGAATCCAGCCCAGGCCCACCAAATAACAATGATGGCTGCAACCAAGAAATAGTCAGGCATTGTGGCGGGCGCCCATGGTCCCAGCTACTTGGGAGGTGGAGGCAGGAGACTCGCTTAAGCCCAGGAGTTGGAGGTTGCTGTGAGCTGTGATGCCACAGAGCTCTACCCGAGGGGACAGCTTGAGGCTCTGTCTCAAAAAAAAAAAAAAAGAAGGGAGAAGAGACAGAAAAAGTAAAGGGATGACTACTCTAACAACAGAACAAGTTTCATTATACATTTCCCCCCAAAATAAGACACTGTCTTATTTTTTTCTCAATAAGACACACTAGGGCTTATTTTCAGGGGATGTCTTCCTCTCTATGCCAAAATGCATAGCTACATAGCCATGTCCATCACTGGGTCTTATTATCAGGGTAGGGCTTATATTTAACAAATGCATAGAAATCCTGCTAGGGCTTATTTTTGGGGTAGGTCTTATTTTGGGGGAAACACAGCATTTTAAGTCCTGGTTTATTTCAACAACATCCTGAGGCTTGATTCACTATTCTTTGGCCCCTTACAGCAATAGTGGCTTCATCCTCTTCATTGTACCATAGGGGCATAAACAAAGATGTATTATCATATCTGAGGGTTTTTGTGGGTTACCTAGGCTCAACTGGTGTTACTTGCTTGAGTCCCTTATGCAGTTTCAAATAGTTTGCATATGAAGTTATAGTCCCCCCGAATACTCACCTGGTTTGGACATGACAGATGACTTGCTGAAAAGACTGGCCATTAAAGTTTACCACTGGACAGACTGTTTCCTGGATCCTGCATGTGGCCTCTCTGTGTGACTAGGCTCTCAAATCATGGCACCTGTCATTTGAGAGGAAACAAAAGAGAGTCTTGAGAAGCAGAAATCTGGAGCTACTAAGCAAATTAGGGATTATTCCTTGAACTACTACTCTGTAGCTTTTGCCATTTGAGATTGGTCAAAATAGTCAAAATCTTTATCAGATTCAAAGGTTAAAAAACAAAATCTCTATCTTGATAATGCAGTGACAAAGGTATGCTGAGCCATGTGAGTCGTATGAGATGAATGCTACAACACTGGCCATCTTCTTAACTGCAGCCACTAATTTCTTGATTTTCTACTTCCCATGTTATTGCAAGTGATTATTTTGTTAAACCTTCCAGTGTTACAAATATGGGTCATATTTTTCCTCGGCTTCCAACAAAATATTTTCTTATATTTCTTATGAACTCCTCAAGGCCTTCAACCCACTACCCACTTTCCAGCCCTAATAATAATGCCATATGTTGAGGGTATTACAATAGAACATCCATAGTTCACTACCCCTGACATTGACCCCTCTTTAAGTTGACTGAATTTTCATAGATGAGACATACATCACACATATATGTCAGTGTAGTAGGCCTGCTTCCTGATGTTAACCACCTCCATATTTTGACCAGTTTGTTATAGTCCTTGTGTGGTCAACTTACAGAGGTTCTACTGTATTTATAATAGTAACTCAATTTCAGGAACCAATTACTTAATAGATTTCTGTTCCACTTGTCTATTCTTTCCTACCAAACTACTCCAAAATGTAGGGGTATAAGACATACATTGATTGTCATCTTTTATGTTTCTAAATGTTGTCTGGGCTTAGCTAAGTGATTTTGCTCAGGGCCTTCCATGATAGTTAGCAGCTAGGACTAGTCACCAAGAAGGATCACTGACATGATACTTAATGCTGGTCATCAGCCAAGAGCTCAAGCAGAGCTTTCTACCACAGTACCTACACAGGATATTGCAATGTGTCCTGGACATAGGATACCATCTGTGTCCCAATGGAGAACATCTAAAGAGACAGCATCTGAAAATGTGTGAAGCTGTAATTTTGATTGAGGATTAATGTTCCCCAGAAGTGGCATGGTGCCATTTTCTCTATTCTGCTACTTAAAACAGCTCCAAGGCCTTCATATGGTCAAGGGCTTAGAGAAATAAAATGGCATTTCTTCATGAAAGTGTGCCAATAACACCCTGCAAAAGTGTGCAGGGGAATGGACATGTTGTTGCCATCTTTGCAAAGTATAAACTTTCAAAATGACTTTAGAAAGGGTATATCTTGTGACCCAAATCAAAAGGTAACCATGTAAAAATATTCCTTTTTTTCTTCTGGCACAGAGCTAGATGATGTTTCTAATTTCCTATGAATGGCTATGTCACTATTTTAGCCAATGAAATGCACATGGAAAAGTGCTCCACTGTGTTGTCTGAGCCATAATCATCCCAGTGTCTTATGCCTTCTATTCTTTGTCTTTTCAATTTACTAAAATAGTGATGCCCAGGGAAATCAAGGAAATCTTATGTTGAATATGATCTCTTTGATCCTGGGTCCCTGTGTGAATTTGATCAGGCTATTCCTAACAGAAACCCTTGACGTGGAGTCTTACATGTTAGATATATATTTGTAGATTTCCAATATGACCTCCAATGATCTTCGCCCCTGTGTTGTGTGCAGACAAAAGTTACCAATATAATGAGATACAACTTCCATGTTTATATTATGTTCTACAAAAAATGAAATTTTACAATCATTCATTAACTGTGTCAAATGTGTTGTTGAATTTTCTCTGTATTTAATTTTGGTTATTATTGCTTTTACTTTAATAGCTTTATTTCTTAAATGTTACATCTGATGATCTACTTAACCCTGCACATATCTTTAATTTTAATTTTTTCAAGCTTATAATTTTTTAATTGGTGTCAATAATTCTCATCTAATGCATGATGCATCTCTTTCTGCAATCTCATCCCTTAGTTTCTTATTCCAATTGTCCTTTGTTTTCTTCTAATATTTGTGAAATATCTCTGAAGGCTGGGAGAAAGATTTTTAAAATTCTCATTCATATTTTTAATTATTTTCTGTGGAAGTATTGGTGCAAATATTCTAGTGGATTACATTTTTGGAAACAAATATCTCAAATAATATGTCTTACTTTTCACATTACCTGAAAAAAAGAGCTGAAGTGAGATTAATATATAAACAACTTCCTGAGCAGCAGCCAATTATCCAGCCAGATGTTAAGTAATCTTTCTATAGTAAAAGTTGATGGATAATGTCAAATATTTTTAGGAAAAAAGGTTAAAAAAAACAGTCCTCTTTGAATTATCCAGAAATTGAGACTATTTATGGCCTCTATATGTTGATTAAGATTTCACCTTACATAATAACTTCTTTAAAAATTGTCAGAGAAGGTGAGCATACTAAGATTAATGACCTCATATTAAACCAAATGAGAATTATGATAAAAATGCTGCCCACAAATGGGCTCCACTATACAGATATGGGCAATTCTCATGATAGATGTCATTAATTCCACTACTACATGATTTTCTAGTAGCAATCATTAATACTGGGCTTCTAATATGTCATAACCGTGATTTGTCTTTCATTATATTTTATTTGCATTTCATACAAAATAATTATTATGTATTTTTTAAATTTTCTTATTCTTATACCTCTGCCACTCTTATAATTTAGAATTCTACTGAATATCTTTTAGATGTCTCATATAGCATTGCTCATATCTCATAGACCACAGGAGAGGAGCTAGTAACCATTAAATATACTTCTCTCAATATTAACATCATTATAGGAGCACGTTTGCTTTTGTTATAGAATGGTGATGTGACATTTGAAAGTTGATTTATAGAATGAGAAAAGTAGCAATATATTGATATGCTGTGATTCTTTCTAGTAAAATGTAGAATATTCTATGAACATATATTGCTTGGAACCAAGGTACAAGGGTAAATGAAGAGTCTTCTATAATTATATCTAACACATTCTCTGAATATTTACTTTTTTATCATGAAACTATGTGCCATGTTGGTTAAATACTTTCCTTAGAGATTGTTTCTGAGAGGGAAACTCGGTCATTCTCAATTTGTTATGATTTAAGCATTAACAGGTAAAAAAAAGGTGGAGGACACTGTGATTATTAGTGAATTGACTCAAGCTGATACATAGAAATGTGGATGGTAACATACAGTAAATATCGGGAGGAGTATTAGTAAAAACTGAAGAGGCTCATTTGTTAATTGTTGTTGTTATTGCGATGGCCACTGGAGTCTTTGTCATAAAATCTTTTCCCAGTCCAACATCATCAAGAGTTTTCCCCACACTTTCTTCTAAGATTTTTATCATTTATTGTCTTAGATTTAAATCTGTAATCCATCTTGGGTCAATTTTTGTAGGGGGTGAAAGCTGTGGGTTGAGTTTCAGTCTTTTACATGTGGTTTTCCTGTTCTCCCAGCACCATTTGTCAAATAGGGATTCTTTTCCTCACTGTATGCTTTTGTTTGGTTTATCAAAGATCAGATGGTAAGTAAAGACTGGTTTCATCTCTTCGTTTTCTATTCTGTTCCATTTGTCTATGTCTCTATTTTTGTGCCAATACCATGCTGTTCTGATTACTGTGGACTTGAAATATAGCCTGAAGTCTGGTAGGGTGATGCCTCCAGCTTTGTTTTCATTACTAATAATGGCTTTAGCCATATGGGTATTTTTCTGGTTCCATACACAATGAAGTACTATTTTTTCCAGTTCTTCAAAATATGATGTTGGTATTTGAATGTGAACTGCATTGAATATGTAGATTTCTTCAGGTAGAACAGACATTTTGACCATATTGATTTTTCCCAACCAAGAGCATGGTATGTTCTTCAATTTGTTAGTGCCTTCTGCAATTTCTTTTCTTAGGATTTCATAATTCTCTTTGAAAAGAACATTCACCTCTTTTGTTAGGTACATTCCTAAACATTTCATTTTCTTTGCAGCTACTGTGAAGGGAATTGTGTCCTTGATTTACTTGTCATCTTGGCTATTATTGACATATATAAAGGCTACAGATTTGTGGACATTGATTTTATACCCTAAGCTATTATTGTATTTCCTGATTACTTCTAAGAGTTTTGTGGCTGAGTCTCTGGGGTTCTCTAGGTATAAGATCATATCATCAGCAAAGAGGGAGAGTTTGACCCCTTCTGCCCCCACTTGAATGCCCTTTATATCCTTCTCTTACTTGATTGCATTGGCTAGAACTTCCAGAACTATGTTGAATAACAGTCGTGACAGTGGACATTCTTTTCTACTTCTAGTACTAAGTGGAAAAACTTTTAGTTTTATACCATTCAGTATAAAAGATCCCATCTACCTCTGAGCTGTGGGTTTGTCATAAATAGCTTCATGTAGTATAAGAAATGTGCCACCTATGCCTATTTTCTTAAATGTTCTTGTGAAAAATGGGATGCTGAATTTTGTCAAATGCTTTCCTGCATCTATTGAAAGAATAATATGGTCTTTGTTTTTGCTGCTATTGATATTGCATATTACATTTCATATGGAATTGCATATGTTAAACCACCCTTCAATCTCTGGGATGAAGCCTACTTGTTTCTGATGTAGAATTTTTTTAATGAGTACCTGCACTCTATTAGCTAAGATTTTTGTTGAGTATTTTTGCATCAATATTCATTAGTAAAATAAGTCTGTAGTTCTCCTTTTTGGTTGAATCCTTTCTTGGTTTTGGGTAATTAAGTGGAAAAGCTTCTGCACAGCTAAGATCACAACAAATAAAGCAAAAAGACAACACTTAGAATGGGAAAAGATTTTTTCAAGGTATCAATCTGACAAAGGATTGATAACTCAAATCTATAGAGAACTCAAATTAATCAACAGAAAAAGAATAAAAGATCCCATCTACCTCTGTGCAAGAGATATGAACAGAACCATTTCTGATAAAGACATAGAAATGGCTAAAAAAAGTTTGAAAAAATGCTTATTATCTCTGATCATCAGAGAAATGCAAATCAAAACCACTGTGGGATATCACCTAACCCCAATTAGAATAGCCCACATTACAAAGTCTCAAAACTGTAGATGCTGGCATGAATGTGGAGAGCTGGAAATATTTTTACATTGCTGGTGGTACTGGAAAATAATACAACCTTTTCGGAAGAAAATATGGAGAATCGTCAGAGAACACAAATTAGACATCCTTTTTGATATTGTAATCTCATTATTAAGCATCTAACAAAAAGAAAAAAATCATTTTGTCATAGGATATTTGCACTAGACTGTTTATCACAGCTCAACTTACAATCATCAAGACGTGAAAACAATCTAAATGCCCATCAACCCGGGACTGGATTAACAAGCTCTGATAAATGTATGCCATGGTATACTATTCAGCCATTAAAAAAGATGGAGACTTTACATCTTTTGTATTAACTTGGATAGAGGGGGAACACATTCTTCTTAGTAAAGTATCATAAGAATGGAGAAGCAAGTATCACATGTCCTGAATTCTAATATGAAGGCAATAGATGATCTAATACAAGGTGGGTTATAGGGAAATGAGAGACTAGGTAGGGGGGGACTGAAATGGGGTTGAGGAGGTCATGGGATATGGTATACCTCTTGGGAATGGGACACAATTACAAGAGGGACTTTACCTAACAACCACCATCAGAGTAACCTAATTCTTTGTACCTTCAAATAAATCCCAAACAGTAAAACAAACAAACAGACAAAATAACCTGAAGAGGCATGTTCCTTGACTCTAATACTTGAGAAAAACTAAAATTTAAAAAAAAATACTGCAGAGGCACAGGGTCATGTTATTATGTTCCAATGTGGTGGGGCCGACATTAGTGGTTTGGAGAGGCAGAGTTGAAGCTAGATCTACTTCCAATAAAGCTTTTCCACTTAAGTGACAAGTACCTGAATGTGAACTCATCGGAGTCTGATGTTCAGAGACATAAACATAGCTCCTCCCTTTTATGACAGACTCTGCATGGTTGGGATGCAGCTCAGCTCAGTTTGCAGCAAATACATTGGAAAACTACATGGAATTTTATGACCTAGCCTTGAAAGTCACAGAGTATCACAGCTGCTGTATTCTACCTGTCAGTGAAGGAAAAAATCACACCAATTCAAGGCAAAGTGACATAAACCAGATCTCTCAGTAGGAAATGTGTCAAAAATGTGCAGCCATTTTATTAAGCCCTTAAACCCACCCTCTGCCCACCAATCATTTTTATACCTCCTATATGTAAACTAAACTTGCTTGCTACCATAATCTCCCCCAAATCCAGTCCTTTAATAGCAATATTCTCAGGTTTGAGGTTTGGGAGCTCTTCATCTAAATTGGGTCAAAGTGCATATGAAACTCTTCAGACTTTGTTCTTTAGTCTTTACAGACTTTGTTCTTTACAATTTCTGTCAAAATAAAAACTAATGAACTAGAGATGCAAGTTCTCTTCACCTCTCATACATGAGATGGAAGGAAAGACACTGCATGACAGCCATATCCTCAAAACGGAGAAAGGGAAGGTGCCTAGATGTCACTGGTCCTAGGAAATATGAAATCAAGTCAAAGCAGATAGAGCCAGTTTCCTCATTACGGTCCAGTCCTGCTTCATGAAATTTGGTTGTGTCTCTAAGTAATTTCATTAGTTCCCCTCCTGCTCATAAGGGTTTGGAGGTCCACTGTGATGTTTACTCTCCCTAATTCTTCAGTCCAAACTGTTATATATTTTTAAAATGAGGTGGTTTATAATTCTGTTTATAATTAAATCCCTTAAACAAAACCCATACATGCCAATCTCCTTGAAATTTACCCTTCTTTACCTTAGCTTCCTCTGAGTTTGCTATGAGAAATAGACAAAAATATTCTTGGAAATAGTATTGTTTATAAGAGAAAGACTATAAAGCATACCTCTTAGAATATTCTTGTGCTTAAAAAATTTGTGAGAAATATAAATATAAATTGTTTTTGCTATCTTACCAAAGGGATTTGTAGTCACATACTTGGCTACATCTTTATCCTCAGACACTTCCTTAATAACACTGTGCATTTTATATTGAGATACTCTCTTAAAGATTAAAAAATCTTCTCCCAGCAGAGATTGCAGATTAGAAATAGCTTTATGTGTTAAAACTGCATATCTAATTAAGTTTATAATTTTCTCTAAATTATTTTTGAGAATTGAATTTCATCTTTACTACATCATAGAATATGGGGCTAAAATAAACCAGTTCTGCTTTGACCAATGACACTTTCATATTCTTTAGCCAGTTACTGATGGTTCAATAGCCATATTTTTCTGCCTTCCAGGTAAATATTTTTTAAATGTAATGTAGTACATTACATTTATCTCCTTTCCTCTGGGTTTGATAACATTTTACTTACCTTAAATTATCATTAACAACTCTTTGTTGATCTATCAGGTTTGTATTAATCTTGTCTTCAAAATTCCACAATGTTTTGGCTGTCATCAAAGCCAATGTCATAGGTTTTTGCTACAGTAGCAGCTCACCTTGAGGTAATCTCATTTGCTTGAGACCTAGAGAAATGGTGATAAAGTATCCACCTTCAAGATACTTGAAGATACCTTTACACTCATATGGTAGGCACCTTGCCTGAGTTGGACTGAAGGCTGGGATTACCTGGCAAGAGCCTACTTATATTTTTGGAATGGTCGTTGGCAAACTACCTACTTCAAAGTAGGTGAACTTTTTTCATTGTAGTTTAATGTTCTGGCAAAAATTTTGACCTTTTACATTGGGAAGTCATTTCTGCAGTTGCGTATGGGTCAAAACAGCGGCAAAACCATTCATGTTCTAGAGTTTTAAAATATTTGTTTTTAAGTTTTAAAACCACCATACTGGAAGTTAAACACATATATTAATATACAAAATGTGTAGAATAGATAAAAGTCATGTATATACACCTACATACATAACTGCATATCCAAAATATGTGTGTATATATGGTGGGTGCCAAAAAACTGTATACACAATTTAAGATAGGAAAAAGCTGTATTAAAATTATAATACTAAAATCCCATTTGACTTCTGAAATAACAAGAGGAGCTCAAACATAACTTTCATTTATCTATTGTTACTGGGGTATAGTGAGTATACATATATTTATATGGGGGGGATAGAGAGAGAGAGAGAAATGTTCTATCCTGTTCTCTAACTATTACGTCCCCTCCCTGCACTGTTGTAAATATGAAATGATAATGATGGTTGTGACTACACATTGTGTTATGTAGATATCAAGTTTGAGTGGTCTACCTGAACACTAATTTTCAGGATTGACTGAAAGTTATGACCCTTCAAGTTTATGTATTGGTTTGGATTATCTAAGTTGACTTTGCAATTCATTATTTTCTATTTGATGCAAAAGAAACTCAAAGTTAGCTGATTTCCTCAAGACAACTGGAAAAAAGTGGGAGAACCAGAACATGACACTATATATTCTTCCTTTTATTTCTCTGCTACTTTTAGAGTACAGTGACTGGGAAAGAGTAAATTATGGTTCAAATCGGTTGGTTTCTCAAAATGTCTGAATTTGCTATGAAAAGGGAAGAAATGGTGAGACAGAAAGCCCAATGTAAACTTTCATTATGTTCATTGTAAATTTTTATTTTGGATATAGTTTAAGATTTTTGAGGAGCTCTTTCTCTTGATATATCAAATTATATGTAAGTTGGCATTTTTACTGTACATGCATTCTGCTCTACAAATAAATTGCATGATTCTGAAGGTCAAATCAACTGGTTTGTTTACATCACTCTCCAACATTTCCCACAATGAATTCATAAATGTTAATTACATTTAGAAGATTATATGAAATGTAGAATTATTTGGGAAAAAAATCACCTTCTCTTTCTATCATTGGATATATATTCAATTATAAAACCTTTACATTAATCAAATATTTTGCATTTTCATTAATATGATCCAAATTACATACTAATTACATTTTTGATATAAACTTAACAAGTACAGTTTCTTAATCATTCCCATTATTAAGTTCCTATGCCATAATAATTATGACAAAATCAAATGTCTGTTTAGGATATTAAAGACTTTCCACTTTTATTAAAGTAATTATAAAATAAATCATACATTCATTCAAATATAAAATTGTCAGGTGGTACCTGTGCCTCAAGGAGTAGGGCACTGGCCCAAATACCGGGGGTGGCAGGTTCAAGCCTGGCCCCTGCCAAAATTGCAAAAATAAACAAATATAAAAATTTCTAGAAACAGGTAACGTTTTTAATATTGTTTCTTTTTAATTTAAAGGTTTTTCTATTTGACAAAGAAGCTATGTAAATTATATATAGGTGGCAGTGAAAATGAATATATCTTTTAAGAAAGGAAAAACTGTATTAAAATTTTAATACTCAATATATAACAATAACAAAGGATGAAAACACGCTTGATTCCACAATTACAGGAGATGCTCAACATGACTTTTATTCATATTTTTTTACAGGTATATGTTGAGTATTACAATTTTAGTACAGGGCTTGGTGCCTGTAGCTCAGCAGCTAGGACGCTGGCCACATACACTGTAGCTGGAGGTTTGAACACAGCTCAGGACAAACAACAATGACAACTACAAAACAAACAAACAAAAATTAGCTGGGCATTGTGGTGGGTACCTGTAGTCCCAGGCACTTGGGAGGCTGGGGAATCACTTAGGAGTTTGAGGTTTCTGTGAGTGGTGATATAGTGAGATTCTGTCTCAAAAAAGAAGAAAAATTAATACAGTTTTTTTTTCCTTTTTATAATCTTGTGTATATTTTTGCACCCTCTGTATAAATACATAAGCATGATTTTAAAATCATGCTTTTCTACTTATTTATTGAGTAAAATCAGTGAATTGGGTAAAGTTTCTCTAATGAGTGTAGAAAAATAACTCATTTTGGCAGTATACAGTTTGCTTCAGATAACACAACACATCAAATGCGATGTGGAACAGATGGTGGTATAAAAGCAAAGTAGGGTTTCTTTTTTGGTGCTTTTATATTTATGCGTCTATTTATTGGGGGAGAAAACAGCTAATATGCTAATCTTTAAAAATGGAAATCAAGTTTTAAGAGAGAATTTCTGAAGAAAGCATTGCTACTTTACATGTTATATTGACAATCTAACCATAGGAATAGAAATAAAACTTCTTCAGTTCACAGTCTGGTGGGTATAGCAATGAAAGAAAAGGCAAGGCGAGTTGTAAAATGCTGTGGATGCAAAATCCTCTTGTTAACCACACTTATCCAGACTTTTCACTAATGCTCATATACGATGAATTAACCGAGCTGACCTGACTTCATTTTTAACACTGGACATCATCATGGAAAATTAACTGTGTATGTGTTTATGTGTAAAACTGGCTCCATGACAATGACATAAATGAACTTGACTACCCAGGCATTACTACTTATTTTCTTTCTATTAGTGTATATTTGCATACTGATAATTTCTATTGGTATTGATAGACCAATCTGAAGCTCTTTGGTATCTATGTTATTTTTGTCCTATGCGATCCTCATAAGAATTTCACATTTTATATTCTTAGAAAATTTAAGTTTCAAGAGCAATTTATTTAAATTTATAGAGCAAAAACATAGTAGTGCTGTGATTGTGCTTCCCTCTACATCTTTCAGAACTGTGCTACAGAATCTAGACACAGGAGTAGTTAATTTCAGGGAGAACAAATTACCAAAGCATGAACAAAGTTAATTTTTCATAACATTAATAAAAGTTAAAGCTTCAGGATCTCTTTAAACTCCTAACATTTTCTAAAGCAGGCTGCTTCTCTGGATCACCCAGCACCTTTTTCTTCTATTGTATTTCAGAAGCTCCCTGTGGCATCATCATCCGGAGGCATATTAACAACAGTGCTTGAGTTCTGCCATGTGGTTTAGAAGATTCTGTGACCATCTTGGAATAAAAATGGTGCCATGCGTTGACCTGTACAGATCCTCTCATTCAGAATAATGCATTTTGTATTGCTTTTCAAGTGTTTTTCTAAGGCACCTCTAACAATCTGTCTAGAATCCTGACCTAGAGTATTAGAAACTTGAAAGCAAAGTTCACATGTTATTCATTATCATACTCCTAATATCTAGCAAGTCCAGCCCTGCCAGCAAACACCTGCTCAGTGTGAAAATGGCACACTTAGCACAGATGTATTTATGCTAGGCAAGAATTAAAAAAAAAGAGGTTAATGTACTCAGGTTTCAATGACTTCATGAATAAAGGACTTTCAGAAACAGGAACTGTTTCTAGGACTAGTCACTGAAGAATGAAAAGAGTATGTCATCTCAGATACTGCACAGGTAATCAGTCTGGATGGGTGTTAGATAGGAGCAGAGGAAATTGTTTACCTCTGACCATAAATTAAATTCAAATTGAATATACATCTACTTTATAGATGCTGACTAGGATTAAGAAAACTGAGATCAGCAGAACAGATTAAAATCTGGGGATATAAATTATAGGCCAAACTACTTGTGTCATGTTACTTACGCTCTGTGCAAAATTCTAGAGATCTTAATAAATGCATGTGGCTTTCGTGTACGGGTTTGACTCCATCATAAAATAATAACACATTTCCCCTTATTTTTTCTTGATGCAATATTAGCCCTATAAACAAGCATGCATAATAAACATAACCCCCTTCTCCTCCCCCCTTTTTATATTGGCACTAAGCCCTTTCCATATTGAGGTCTTGATGTCTTTTATATTATTTTTAATATGATTTAAGCATTATTACAGTTGCATTAAAATAGTATTAAAATATGATTAACTTCGTAAATCCAATTCAAAGGACAGCAATTTTTGAAGGGATAATGTCTCAAATATATTGCTTTTTAAAATTCCTGGTTCATCAACTCTAAAAAAATACAAGAAGAATAAGGCTAAGCCTAGAAAAACTGATGCAAGTGAGGGTGGAGAGGGGTAGATGAATGTGAGCCCTGGTAGGGAATCTAGCATCATAGACACACAAAATCACTCATATTTTAAGGACCTAAAATATGTCATCTTATTTTGGTAAAGCTCTAAGAAACTATAATGTCTGAGCCAGAATATATTGCTAACATTAAAACATAAAGCAGTCTGGGTGGGGCAAAGCAATGGTAACTCCTATAGCTCTGTTTAAAAATTATCCTACAGTGTAGCTGATACCACCTTATCATGTTACTCCCTACTCTCAGTCAGATAAAGTCAAAGGATCATGAAAACATACAAAGTTCTCCTTGAGCTGACCCTGACAAATCAACATCCTTTGACTCAACTCCTGAGCACATCAAACTCCAAACTCTGTCTTATTCTGTCTATGGAAAATTATCACCTACTCCCAACGTACCCAGCCTGTTTCTCCCTCATCTACATGTTACAACTTCAGTGTCAAAATCTATGGAGAACTCTTTTATGGTCCCCTTGGTTAGGTAGATATCTCTGAATCTCCTTAACTAATCTGTGAGTCTCTGATATCACAGGTTATTCTTTCTTCTATTTACCAGGAACAAAGTAAAGAGAGAAGAATATATCCTTACTAACCAATCAGAACATTCTTACTTCCATGTCTGGACCTGCCTCTTGCCAAGACAAATATCCATCCTCACAAAGAAACAATGCTTCTTTATGTTCCTTTGCTGGCACAGCTTAAGATATATAGAACAAGTGATTCTTCACTGTACAAAGGAATTAAACCTTTTCTGCCCTTATCAGACATGAGAAGAAGAAAAGTTATAGAGCAAAAGTTATAAGAGCAACTGAGGAGAATTTCAAAGATTATATTAAGTAATTTCTAGCATATCTTAGAAATTAGACATGCATTAACCAAATAAATTAATCAAATATAAATTATTCATGTTTTAGAAATACAGAGTACTTGCTGAGTCTATTTTTTTCATTTGCTTCTCATTAATGATTTCACCAAATTATCTCACATGTGTATTTGAACTTAATAATTCCTTTTTAAAAAACACCTACTTCCTTTACATTTTAACTTCTTGTAGGTAAGCACATTCCCTGGTAAACTTACTGAGAACTATGACTGACATGGATTTGGTCCAGTTGTGTAGAAGAAATAACATAGTACAGTTAATATTAGAAGAGAAGTGGT
Organism: Otolemur garnettii; assembly: GCF_000181295.1. Classification (NCBI taxonomy): domain Eukaryota; kingdom Metazoa; phylum Chordata; class Mammalia; order Primates; family Galagidae; genus Otolemur; species Otolemur garnettii. The sequence continues at coordinate 14,509,706 of NW_003852435.1, forward strand.
CAGGATAGCAGGGTCCAGCTTTAAACAACTTCTTGCTCAACTCTCACTTCTGATGTTTACATTTCAACAAGTTTTTGCCCAGCTCTCACTTCTGATGTCTACTAACTTGTGACTTTGGGCAGTTTCATACTGAATTTTCTCATTTATTCAAAGAAGTCCTTTATACTTAAAGTTGTTGGAGTGATTGAATAAAATAAAAATATATAATAAATTTTCACAGTGCCTGGAACTTCATGATGTTCAATAAATAATTGATTTTATTAACTTTAAACAAGAGAGAACTAGCCTATCAATAATACAGGAAACAATATTAAAAAAATCAACAACCCTTGCTAACCAGGGTCTCTAAATGAAGATCTCAGAAGTCACAGTAATTAGAATTATGTATTATGTTAATAAAAGAGATGAAAGTCTACTTGAAAATTAAAGACCAGGATAGACAGGTCTCACTAAAGACCTTGGTGAGAAAAACAATCAGTGGAGTCACTGATCCCTAAAATCTGCTGCAAGGTAGCCTAAAGGAGGCCTTTGAAGAGGAAAATCGGCACAGAACAAAGAGGCAGAGAATTATAGAAGCAATCGGGAGAAAGCCATTTTGAGAAGTTTTGAATTGTTTTTATATTTTCACTTCAAAGAAATCTTGATGAAATTTCTTTAAATGTATTCTGCAATTATTCTTTTATTGTCTAAAAGAAAGAAAACAAATGGGATAGGAATTGCCTTAAAAAAAAAAAGAAAAGACTTCTACTGATCTCACCAAATAAACCATAAATAAGTAGTTAATATTTTATATTAATAAATTTCCCAGAAGAATATATAACAATATACTATTACTGTGACAATTCAATATTCACAGTAACAAAGAGACCTTTTAGGGAAGGGTGATGATTTATTCATGATTTTAAAAGTTACTACTGACTTTGAGTAATTATCAGTTGTCTAAGACATTAATGAAAATAATTTCTGTACAGTGGCAAAGTGATAGTGTACTGAAAAAACGTGTAGCCAAATACTGCTTAAAAGGAAAATATGAAATCACTGTTATGCCCATAATACAACTGTAATGCTATGACCAATAGCCAAGTTTTCAGTATGTATGGAATAGTATATACATTCATTTTGGGGAATGGCTTCATTTTTAATGGCACAAATAAAAATTTTAGCCAGAAGAACACAAGAGCATCCCATAATCAGATATCTACATACTTGAAAATAGTATTTAAGGAAAGTAATTCAGAATTCAGTAGTTTCGGTAAATCCTGAAATATTCTTTATGGAAAAACCCAACTGAATTAGGTGGTTCAATATGCTGATGATCTCATTCTTAAATACTCTCTCACACTATGCCTTTGGGACAATAAAAGAATAAACCCACACTAAGGGTTTCAGGCAATACTGATACTCTTTTGCCCTAAAAGAGATATGAAAGAAAATACTTCATAATAGCAAGATATGAGAAGTAATTTAGGAGAAAGTGATATGGTCCAGAAAATCAATTTTGAGCAATGGAATTACATAAGCAGATAAGTGGCAAGAGTAAATATCCAAGTATAAACTACAAATTAGTATTAATTTCAAACAACAAAAGAGACGGATTTTGAGAATATTTACTTTGAAATTGTTTTAGAATTATAGCAAAATGGCAAAAAGGAAAAACACCACGAAGTGTTCTTTTATATTCCTTACTCTGCCACACAGGAGGCAAAAGTTTTGAGGAGAAACTGGATTTGGATAAAATCAGTATCTTTCCCAAGATACTTATCAACTACAAAGGGAGAAATAGTAACTTTACAATGCAGAGACGCTTAGATGCCAACTAAACCTACTGATTAAGGTAAACATCTAACAAAGTCTTTATCACCAGTACCTCAAAAGAAAATCTTATTTTTAACAAAAGAAAAATCTATCACCAAATATTCTGCAGCACACCCTTTGGGTATTATATAATGAGAGCCTTAAGCGTGGTTTAGTTATAAATTAGACATCAGAAAGACCCAAAGATGCTATTTAAGAGATATGATGCTACTTAGAAATGTTTATGCAGTCTTCCTAGAGTTTTCAAAATAAGGCATTTTGTATAAAATCTAATGAAGTGGGATCTTTATTTCTTTTTCTTTTTTTTTTTTTTTTTTTTGGTATTCTTTTGAAAACCTAGAAACTCTGGCCATCATAACACTGCATTCATTCATGGTGACTACTTCTTTTAGACAGAGAAAAGTCTGCAGTAAGCCCTGACCCCCCACTACTTATAGTCTTGATGTATTCTGAGCCACTTCATTACATGTGTTGCCTGCCCAGCTATGTAGACATTCAAGTCTTTGCTCCTAGACAAGCATGTAGTATTATAGCCCCTTGACACTCCCTTCCCCTCTCTGGTATGTGTGTGTACATCTTTTTATTCATTTATTTTGTGAGCTCATATAAGGATGGATGAGGAAATATAGTGACAACACACTGTGATCTATAGGATGGTGAGGTTATTAACCTTTTATTTATTGATAATTTCTGTGTATTGTTTTACTTGTTAAAACAAATATGCATTACTTTTTAATTCAAAAGAAAATCTCTTCACAAAAATGCTATAAAAGACAGAAAGGAAAAAGGGTAGAGACAGAAAAAAATAGAAAGAATGAAGAAAAAATCAAGAAAAAGAAATGGGTTCTTACTTTGATTGAAAAGCATAGCTAATATGCTTTCTAGCAGAATTTAATGTGGGAAAGAATTCCACAAAAATGGTATAGTTTGGTCTGATGTCAGCCATGTAGTTAATATTAACACTCTTAAAGCTTACACATACTCAGAAAAAAGCTTAACTCTCTATAATTACACTAGAGAAACTAGAAGTAGAAACTCAATTTTCTGATTTCTTCCTAGACCACTTGCCCTTTCATTGAGAAAGTCTTAGAGAATACCAGAAAAGGTTAGATAGTATTCAATTTCATTTTCAGGAAATGGAAAGAGGTTCTGTTTTAAAAAAGTGATATTTTAACTCTACTATGCCTGCAGTGCCATTAAGTTATCCTTAGAACATTTTCCCCTATTAGCTTTCTGGCTTTAGTCAGCCTTATTAGAATACCCTAAAGTTGAGAGAACCTCAGATATTCAGTTGATAAAATACATAGTGTTGGTCTCTGTCCTATAACCAAATTACAAGTTCTGTGGTTTGCATGAAAATGTTCATTTTTAAATTGGTTTCATAGTAAGACTGAGTACATTGGATACTTTTTCTTCCCTTCTTGAGATAATTTTCTAAGAAGATTATGTTCCAGCTCCATCCATGTAAACCCAATCATAACCCAAGAAGAAGGGGAAAGGGAAGAGGGAGGGGAGGGGAGGTGGGGAGGATGGGTGGAGGGAGGGTAATTGGTGGGACCACACCTATGGTGCCTCTTACAAGCGTACATGTGAAATTTACTAGGTGTAGAATATAAATGTCTTAACACAATAACTAAGAAAATGCCATGAAGGCTATGTTAACCAGTTTGATGAAAATATTTCAAATTGTATATAAAACCAGCACTTTGTACCCCATGATTGCTTTAATGTACACAGTTATGATTTAATAAAAACAAAAGTTCATCTTTAAACTTCCCAAGATTTAGAAGCTTCTAATGTCTAAATAAATGTAGGAAATTTTAGTTTTCTAAAAGAAAAAAGAGAAAAGAAGTAGCTTATCTGTGCTGAGAATGTGAGGAGAAAAAAATGAGGATTTTTGAGCAGGTTTTGTTGTAAAAGAAGAACAATGTACAGACAAACTTGACTCTGGAGTAGAACATGTAGGACTTCAATCTGGACAAGGTTAAATGAGTGGATTTTAAAGTTGCTGTCAACTGTGCTCCATCTGGCCGTGATTTTGTTGTTCTCAGAGTAGCTTTTCCTTCAACTCAAGGTCAGCGTCAATGTTGTCCTAAAACGTCAGTGGAAGTAAATTTGATTCTGCAGGAGCCTGAGGCTATTGCTTATATTTTCAGTGGTTCTGTATCTATTCCCAAATGCCCATTCAAATAATCATTCACATCATATATTAATAACAGAACTTACAAGGTTAGACATAAAGTTTTTTGACACAAGCATCCTGAGAAAAAGTAATCCTAAATTTATTCTGTGAACTTTGGAAAAATCAAAGCTCTTTAATCAGAAGTTAATATTTACCTTGCATTGTTTTAAGTCAAGTACTTTTGCAAGGTGGAGGGCCGGTTGAAGGAAAGGAGTGGATAAAATCTGGCTTTACAAGATGATGACTATTTAATAATTCCTTTAAAATATTATACAGTTTGGAACAGTGTTAAATAAAAAGAAAAGGAAAAAATGCATTTGTGACATTTGTGCGAGAACTGAGATTATAAAAATAATTGAAGAATAAATGTGCAGGTAGGTAACGAGAGGCATATCAATGATGTTACTGAATTTGTTTTCTAACAAAATTAGACAAATTCAACAATTTCTTTTTTTTTAGAAAAAATGTGAGTTTCAAAGAAGAAGCTGATCAGTTTACAACATGTTAACAAGTTTGAAAGGAAATCTAGACGGAAATCAGAATGTTCAAAAGTTGACTATAAACTTATGAAGCAGTTATCCACGAACCCTTAGGTATGGGAAAGACAAACGTGGTTCTTTATATTTTATATTAAATTATTTGGTTTCAAAACACTGCCCCAAAAGTTTGAGGCATTCTTCCATTGCAAGATGGAAGAGTATGGTCATCTCCTTGAACATGTCCTTGAATTGTCTTCTCACTGCTTTGACAATAGAAAACAACAGAAGTGATCCTATGTGATCGCCTTTTTTTCAGGATGTTCTCTTTGGAAATAATATCTTGAGAAAAGCAGAGTGTCCATGCTGCAGGAAGTCCAAGCCGTAGGAAGAAGCTGTGAATTATTTCTGTTGGCAATCCCAGCTGAGCCCATCCTACAGCCACTGGAGCCCAGGTGCCAGAAAATATAATTGACAAAAAAGTCTTAAAAGCACATCCTCCAGCCTCTGCTCGTCTACCTCTGGACATCTGAGTCTTGTCAGCTGTGGTGTCCTTCCTGAATTCATGACACACAGAACCTGTGAGATCAATACAAAACAGTGCTGCTTTACATGCTAAGATTAAGACACACTGTTACACAGTAACAGTAACCAGAGTAGACTTTCCCACCTTTCAGATCTTGAGACACACAGATGCAGAAGTCATAACTGTGGTTTCCTGCCGAGTTCCTGCTCTGCAGAGTCCGTGTGCATCAAGAAATATTTTATATGTCTACGTTGGGGTGACCTGTTATACAGCAACAATAACTGCATGTAGTCTTTTGCATATGGATGAAATTCATGGGTATATTCCATAAATATACTGATACTCAAAATAATACCTAAAAAGATGAAGATTTTTCAGACTTCTTTGCTTTTATTTCACTAATAAAAATGTTAACATTGAGCAGGTGCCCTTGAGCAAATATTTTCAAGACCGATTTATCTGAAGAAATTTAACAGCCTTTCACAATAAACTATGGAATAAATGTTCTAGGTGTGTTTATTAAAAACCTAGAGTGGTAACATATACCATTCCACAAAACCCTGTAAGGGAGGATCATTACTATTAGACCAATTTTACATATAAAGAAACTAAAGGTCAAAGCAATGAAGTATTTTCTAAATTTATGTGATTAGTTGTAGAGAAAATGTGTAAACACACAATATATCCTGAATCTCTGTGCTTTCAACCCGGATTTCTCATGCTTCTTGACTATACCTAGTGAAAAGTGCTCAATTCAGATTAAACACTTGCTTGCAGACTATGTTTAAAGTAAATTCAAATGTCCTAACCCCAGTTCCATGCTTCTTTATTCAGTGTGCCTCAACAAATGATTCTAACTAATAATTCTTCTACTTTCCTGTGTGAAATAAACAGTAGTTAAGTTAATTAAGATGTGCTTTTCTAAAAATATAAGGCTGAAAACCTGCACAAGAAGTATGTACATTGGGCATAACAGGAAACCAATTAGGGGTCATTAAATAAAAGTGAGTTAATTAAGTACATTAAACTGTTTCTAGGCCTGGTGATCTGACCTAAAAATACACTTCCTTTTCCTGCTCTATTAATTTGAATTGTGCCCTTGAAGATCTCTGCTTTTTGGAAAAAGCTAAAAGATATCTGGAAGGAGAAAATTTGAACATCAAAGGATATTTACAATCACGTAGGAATGTCTTATGCTTGGGTAAAATAGTTTTCATCATGGATGCTTTAATGAGAAAGAAGTACTTATCATGAAGGAAGAAAGACTTTCACCCCTCAAGGCTGATATTCCTTCAACTGGGAGGGATGCTTTAAACAGGGAAAATACAGAAAGGAAAGAGCTGTATCAGCTAAATCAACTGTGTCACAGTCTGTTAGTAGAGGGACAACTGTTCATCTTAATCATGCTCTGCCCTCTTTCAGTATGCTACATTCAGAGAACAGGTGTATTTCCTCATTGTCATTCTCACCGTTCTTTGGGCATGTGCAATCTCTTCTGTATAAGATGCTGTATTTGAGCTAACAGTGGCTGCTATGTTAGGCAATTCATAGGACGACTGATTTGGCCCAGTTCTTTTTCAAGCATCTTTAATATCATCTTTATTCTATTATCTATGGTTCTGCTAATTTTAATCAGCAGACATAAGTAACCTTTGAAAAATGTCACAACTCTTTTTTATCTTAATGTCCTTTGTTGTCGCTCCTCTACTCAGATTTCTTTTGTGATTAAAAAAATAATTAATGCAATCAATTGTATATTTCCATGGCTAAACTTGGAAATTTTCTCTACCAATCTCTTCATTAATTTCTTCCTTCTTGATAACTGTTTATTCTATAAATTGAATTAGTATTATTAATTTTTTCTCTTTTCTTCTAGGAGCAGATAGAGCAACTTATTTCTGATTGTTTCCTCAGTTGTTTTTTAGGTTTAGAAGGGTATTTTCTCGGCCAAACCACAGATAAGTCTTGTCCAAGATTTACCATCAAGCAGATGTTTTGAACTTGTTTTGTAATTAAACTTTTAGCTTCTTTCTGATCACCCATTTTTGCTTTATTCTCTTTGTCCTTTTCATTAACTTGGTTTTACTTTTGAATTTTATTTCACTGCAAAGTGTACCATAACAGTTTTGTTTAATCCAGGCTTTATTTTATTAAACTAGGTGGAAGCCATTTCTCTCCCATAACATTTTAAAATAAAATAAAAAACAATATTCAATGGCCAATTCTACTTGACCTTTTGATGTATCTTCTAGATTTTCTGAGCATGATTGATATTATGTACTACATATTTCATGTTGTGTGTATATATTATTTATGATAATGTGAATAGTGCATATATATATGTATATATATTTACAAGTAAGTAGTTTACATCTGAAAATCACAAATGATCCAAAATCCAAAACTTTTTGAGAACCAATATAATACTCCAAAGAAATTCTCATTACAGAATATTGTATTTTGAATTTTCAGATTTGTGAGGCTCAACCAGTAAGTATTGTTGAAATGTTCAAAATCAATAAAACACTAATCCAAGCTATTTCTAGTCTCAAGCATTTCAGGTAACTCAACCAACAATGTGCACACCTAATGTACCATTTCATTTAATTAAAATAATTTCTTTCTAAACTATGTATATATCCAAAGGGGATCCCATTTGGATCCTTAGAGTAAATATCTCTTAATTTTTGACATAGACATATTTTATTTTACGATCAAATGTACATGATTTTTGGAAGTAATATAAGGACCTCTAAAGGAAATTATTCATTTTATAAAGTTCTATCTTTAGAGAGGTGTTGGCCATCTCTCTAAACTCTGCCCCAAGCCTTTACTCGCTCTGTAATAGTAATAAACTATTTGTAATTTTTTAAATATCATGATTATATCATAGAATTCCACCTTTTTGGCATTGAATCCAGGGAGAATTTTTTTTTTCTCTGTGTTTTCTCAACAACTAGCAGTAGGATAGTATAAATACTTGTTGAGAAAATTAATGAACAGCTTGTCTTTTCAATATTTCTTATACCTAAAATGCTTCATCCAACATTTCTTTATTATCTGCAAGCTCTCTCCTAAGTATGGACCATTTACTCACATAATTCGAGTTTTACTTAGTTCCACATTTTTGGAGAATTTAGCTCAAAGATGATTTGAATTGCCTAAATAACAAAGCCAGGACCATGATTCAGGTTTGCTCAATCCTACTGCCCTAGATCTCCTAGAGGTCCTAAAAATGTGTTTTGGAATAGCAATTATAACAAAATTATGTCAGTGCATTAATACATACATATTTTTAAATTTGAAGCAGGTGTTGGTTTTTTTATAATGAGAAACTTTTCAGAAGTGACAAATAACAGCTTTACAATCCTTGTCAATAAAGCAAGTATTGGCAAATTCACTTAACAGTTTTAATGAAGGAATTGTAGCACTGATTCTGTTGCAGAGTTCTTGATAAAAGTGCTGCTCTTTGTGATGGGAATAATTATCACTGTACAGTAGGCATAAAAATACCCCACAATAGTCAAACACACAGGAACGAAATACAAGGTAGAAAAATTTGTGGAACCATGACTGGGTGTACGTATGCAGGATGCCCTAATATAGATCCAATTCCTCTTATATTTTAATATTCTTTAAGATGAAATCAACATATAGGGCTTCATATGATTTTTTATGTCTAGGGTCAGCGTCATGAAACTCAGCAATGACTTCCCTTGGTGCAGTAGTTTATGGAATAGTTCAAACTGTAACCTTTGATTTTTCCAAGTCTCCCCTTCCAGCACTATTTTGTCTGCTTTTAATCCTTTGATTAAATGGTATCTTGTTCATACCAAAAACCTCTTTGCAAAGCTGGAATGCAGAGATATCAACAGAGCTTATATAACAATGCATTTGGGCACCTGTAATGAAAAAATACATAGTTTTTATCCAGCAGGTGTAATCTCCTTGGCCACTTTTCTAATATGTAGTATCTCCCTGATGTCCTTAGCTTTATGAACAATATAATCTGTTCATTAGCATTTAATAATTTGTAACATATCATATTGAAGTGCTGAGTGTGTGTGTGCATGTTATAGCTTTACAGAAACCAAATTCATAAGATAAGTTTGGTTTATTTTATATTGTTTCTGTATTCACGATTTTTTGTTAAAAAAATTTTAATTAATTATTTGTAAGAGGTATAGCAGTGTCAGAAATGCAGCCTTTATCTTAACAACAAATAAACCTGTATTTTATTATGCTTAATCTGGCAAACATAAGGAGGCATAAATGCAAATATTTGCAAAGAAAACAGTACAACGTGCCCCTTGCAATTTTGCTATGGTATCTGAATTTGAAGGCTTCATTTTTGATCACCAGAGTTTGCTTCATTCATCTCAAAGACACTGTTTCAAATCTTTTCCAAACACCATTCCTTAAGCAGAGAATCCCACCAGCATTTTCTACTCTGAACAGACAATCGCGTTTCTTGTTTCAGTGAAAAAAGAAAATAGAGGCCGTCTGTTGAAACTTCCCTACATTTTCTCCTTTTCCCTGTTTAAACTTGTCTACGGAGGACAATGGCCCCTTCTGTGAACTTCATATTGTCATCTTGCATGTTCTTGATAAACTTGATCTTTCAGTTACAAGTTTCTAGATTTTATTTTGAATCTCTCATCCCCTAATGAGCCTTGTTCCCACCCACAAATATACATTTTAAAAGGAGAACAAAAAATAAACAGGCAATGAAAAAAGTGCTCCCATCTTCACCTCCAACCACATTCATGCTATTTTCTTTTGACATCTAATCTTCCTAAAATCATTCATTAGCCTCTCTTTATTTCCTCGTTGCTTCCTGCCTTTCTTTTATAATGCACTACTGAAGACAAACAATGCATTAAATGCTTAATATACTCAGGACAGTCTGCTATATGTGCCGTATATACCTACTTGTAAGTCAGAGTTATGCGAGTCTGACCAATAGAAAAGCATGTATTTTGACAATCCTATGAAATTGAGAAATATGTGAGATTGAAAGATTGCCATTCCACAAATTAAACACTCTTTAGAAGTCAGCTAGGGAGAAATAAACATCCAATATATATTCAGGAGTTACCTAATTTATAACTTTATACCACTCTTCACTTAATGACATTTACTGAGAAACAACCACATGCCAGACATTCTATTAGGCAGTGGTGAGTATCAATAAAAGAATGAAACAATGGCATGGCCCCTAGGTAAGAAAATATTTAGTGATGGTGGTAGAATAACTATGGAGGCAAATGAAAAGTATCTACTTCAGCCTGGCTAGCAAAAAAGATCCTAAGCGGTTATTTGTAATTTTACCACAGAGTCCTAACAGTTAGCCAGCTGAGACCATGGCCAAGGGATAGAGGGTGCCATATCCACAGAGTAGCTCGGGGCTCTCAGACTTTTCTGTAAAAGCTCATTTAACTACAGAGGAAAATGGTTCATATTCTCAGGGCGCAAAATGGCTGTGTGATGAAAACAAAATATCCCTGTTTTGCTTTAATAGTATGTGTAAATTGTACATAATTAAATATAAGGACTTTAGGTTTTTTTAATCTAAATTTTATAGGGCGGTAACAGAGGATATTCAGATGGAAAGTGTTGTTATAATTAGACTTGCTATTTCGGTTTGTCCTTTTGTCAGCCTTGTTGAAAATCAGTTCAAGCAGGTTGGGAATGTTGATGCTAGAGTTAAGAAGGCATTTACCCACAGAGTGAACAAAGATTGTGGCAGTAGTGATGAAAACGAGAGATTTGAAATATTAAAGAGATATAACACACTCTCTTCCATAGCTTTATGTAGAAAGGGTTTAAGAGCAAAGTCCCTGAAAACTCCCAAATTTATGATGAGCACTTCTGAGTGAAAGGAAATGCTCTTTATTGAGCTGGGTAATACAAAAGGAGAACTTTTAAAGGAGGGAAGATTATGGACTCATCAGTTCAAGAAAAAAATCAGCTCTCTATTGGTTTTTCTATTGTCATGTAACAAAAACAAACAGCAATGTAAAACAACGTTCATTTATTAACTCACAGTTACAGAGACCGAGGCATGAAATAACTGTTCTTTGCTCAGATCTCATCAGATGAAATCAAAGTGTCTGTTGGGGCTGCGGTTTCCATCTAACCCTTGCACTTTTTTCAAGCTCACTGTGTAAGGTTGGAGAAGGACCCACCAACAGGTATCCACATACTAATCATTGGAACCTGTGAATATTACCTGATCAGTCAAAGTCGTATCTTCAGGTTATCCTACTGATCCCTAACTGCAATCAAGAGGGAGGCACTTACACAGCAAGAAAGGCCATGTGATGATGGAGCAGATAAAGATTAGAGATGCTGGGCGGCCCCTGTGGCTCAGGGAGTAGGGCACTGGCCCCAATAAACCGAGGGTGGTGGGTTCAAACCCAGCCCCGGCCAAACTGCAACAAAAAATAGCCAGGTGTTGTAGAGGATGCCTGTAGTACCAGCTACTCAGGAAGCTGAGGCAAGAAAATCACCTAAGCCCAAGAGCTGGAGGTTGCTATGAAATGTGATGCAACAGCACTCTATCCAGGCAACAAAGTGAGACTCTGTCTCTAAAAAAAAAAAAGGAAGAGAGAGAGAGATTTGAGATGCTTACTTTGGAGATCAGAGTGATGTTGCCACAAGCCACAGAATGCAGGTAGCTCCCAGAAGCTGGAAAAGTCAAGGAACACATTCTCCCCTTGAGCCTTCAGAGAGTGTTTTGGGCCTGCCGAAAACTTAATTTTTGCTCACTGATACAGATTTTTGACTTCTGGCTTTCAAAACTGTGATAAAATGCATACTTTTTGTTTTAAAAAAAACATTTTGTGATAAATTGATATGACAGCCACAAAAAACTAATATCCTAGCTATGGGCAAAATTTATACCTTTATAGTTGTAGCACCATGGTCACCATTTACCTGATAGATCATTGCCAAAGCTATTTATTTGCTATTCCTTTCTACATGGATTCCCTAGCAGTTTACAACATAGATGTTTGCTTTATTTTAAATCACGTGGAGTGAATCTCTCTTACTTTCTATTCTGCAACCAGCTAAGGAATACTTTCCAAACATAAAGGGCTCATGTGCTTAGGTCAGAACCACAAGGATAATTCCCTTATCCAAAGGCCAATTGATTTGAGACTTTAGTTACAACTGGACAATCTCTCTACAACAATTTCAAGTGTTTGATTAAATAAAGGAGAAGTTGCCTATATACAACCGGAGACATCCTCTTAGACTTCTGCCTACCACTGTCTCCTCATTATCCATATGCTGTTTCCTCTGTCTGTGTGATGAGAAGCATCATATAGGCATTTGCAAAAAATACTTACAGAAACAAAATTCAAAAAGATGTCTATAAATGATTAGAGGTAGCAACAGAAGTACTACACGTGAAAAGACAGAATGTTTTTCTTTGTTTAAAAAACAGGTAAACAATAACATAAGATTAATAAAATGTTGCATATTTTCAAACTGTGTGCATTAGAATTTCTCATATACCCCTTACTTTTCCAAATGATTAAAATTTTCATATATGTATATATTAAAATATTCAGGTTGTTGATGGTAGAGTTACCTGTTTTTATTCTTTTTCTAAAGTGACCAGCAGGCTATGCATTCCAGGACCTGTTGCAATTTAAAGTATGACCATGCAATTAAATTTCTAACAATGATGTATTTCCCGAAGTTATCTTCACTATGTTCCTTGGACAAGAATTTAAAGAGGAAAAACTCTCCTCCCAGGCGTTCTTTTACTTTTCTTAACTGTTGAGACCTGGGTATGTTAAGCCATCCAATACACTGGACCTTCCATAGTTATACCCAAAGATGTTGTTGAAACCTCCAAAAGAAGAAAAGTGGATTTTCAATCAATAATTCAGTAAGTGTCATTTGCCAGTCTAAAAGAACCTTGAATGTTTAGGTGAAGAAGAATCACATTTTCATGTTTGAACCCTTGTATGTAAGAGTCTATTTTTACAGTGCTTTCCCTTACCCTAATGAATATGTTAAAACTTACTTTGATTATCTTTTGGAAAAGCAAATCATACAAAGAAATTATCATATTGGTTTTTTTTCAAACCTGTATTGCTTTATTTAGTATTTCTCTAGATTGCAGAAGTGTCAGGAGAGAGCTGAGACCTCTGGAGGACACAGAGGCAGATGGGCAGCCCCCAGACCCCCCAGGGGTAGAGGTGGGGGGGAAGCAGCAGAAAGAGGTGATGTTCTTACAGCCCCTCCCAAGGCCAGCCCCTTTCCCAAGCTCCCAGGCCAGAAAGGGGTCAGGGGCCAGTAAAGGACCTCCATCCTTGAATGGGGTCATTGTATGTGGGCAGGGTGTTTATCATCCTAAGTCAGGGAGTCAGGCAGAAGTTCTCCTACCTGGTGGCCCCTAACAGTGATTGCTGGTCAGGGAGCCAGATGCACACACAAGATATGACCTGTGTTTTATGGGGTCCCCTGCCCTGGGAGTGGCAGTAAGGCATGCTGAGGACAGGGCTGCAGCGTCAGTTTTGCCGCAGCTTTGTGACTTTTGGTAAGTCCCGTCTTTGGGCATCTGTCTTCTGCTCTGTAAAATCTAGAGGCTGCACTGGATGATCTCTCAGAGTCTTCCACGTCCTTTGGGCTAAGACTCCCTTCCCCACTCCAGCACACCTTCAGACTGGGATGATGATACTAAAAGGGCATTCTTAAGACAGGAAGAAGGTGGACTCAGCCCCTACGTGGAGGTTGACGGGTGGACAAGTGGGTGGGCAGGCAGGTAGACAGACAGAAATGGTGCTATGGAACAAGAAGGATGGCCTGGCCAGGGAAGAGGGCACCCGAGCCCAGCCCACCCAATCTCTCCAAGCAATATCTTTGCCCTGTTAAAGTCAGGGAAAACACATCCAGTGTGTCTTAGGGGTAGGAAAATGGCTTTTTCAAAAAATACTTTCCGATAAATCATCAAAAAATCTCAGAGAAAACCTCAGCAAAAGTTCCCTTCTCTTTCTAAAAGAATGTTCAATGACTTTCTTTTAGTTGAAGCAAAGTTTCAAAGCAGAACTTCATAAAATATGTGACGCAAAATTTTGGTGTCCACTGGTAAATTCAGTAAGAAAGAAAATGTTCTAATTATTTCATATTAAAGATAATGTCATTTTTATTCACATTCAGCAATGTCTATTAGAACAACAATAAAATTCTACCTCTTAACCAACACTGACAGACTTTCAAAAGCTAGTATAACTATAACAAATATATCATGAATAAAAATAACAGTTCTTAGCTACATAATTTTCTCTAGCACAATGTTTTAACCTGTCACTTAAGCCATATATATCCTCCATAATTTGAGATGAAATGTGATATTTTATGAACTGGTGACATTGTTTGCTTCTCTTTGTGTTTAAGTATGAATTGAAGACATAAATTCAAGTATACGTGTATGAACTAACATTGAACAAATATATGATTCTCAGTAAGTAATCTGAAAATGATTTACAAAAAGCAAATTATATGCTATTGAAGAGAGCTGTCATCTTGTTATTGAAGACAAATCTCTTTCTAAAGAACTCAATATTTTACAACTTTTTAAGAACCCAGCTGCATAGTATTTTTATTTTTTATATGCACATATATGTATATATACTCCCGAGTGATTGATTTATTTACTCTTCTCATAATGTATAAGGTAACACATGCCTCTTTGATTTATTGATGAACAAAAGTCAATGAAAGATTAAAAATAAGAAACTGTATAATCCAGGACTGAGACACCTGATTAAATTTTTAGAAGTAAATCTGGTTTCCATTCAAAGTCCAAAAACAACATTAAAACAAGTGTACTATTGGGTATCAGTGACATTTCCTAGGGACTAGTAAATTCCATGTATCTAGAAGTAGTTTTATTTGGATTCTACATACATGAGAAGAAAATATTCTGTGTATAGGTACTGAGTAAACAGACCATGACTATTTAGAAGGAATATCAGGATAAGGTAGAGTTGGAGTAAGAGGAATATTAAACGAATTACAAGGTAGAATCTTGAATATGATGTTGAATGACAATAACTCAAATATTAGAACTACCATACAAGACAATGACTCAGCTATAGAAAAATAATCTAAATCATTGCTTAGTTAATTCAATAAAAAATGTTAATTAAATTTCTAGGTAAAATTTTTGGTACTGAGTATATGAAGGTGAACAAGACATATTTATTTTGTATAAGAAAGGATGTTTAGTGATAGACGTGTTACAAATACAAGAAATGTGGTATGTGTTGTAAATGAAGTCTCCCCATATAATTCCTGACGTAGTGTGAGTATTGAGCACATTAACAGAAGGCACAGAAAGCTTCATAGATGTGTCAAACCCCAAACCTGTGTAATTTGCAAAGCTTTTATTCATGCTTGTAGTGAGGAATTTGGGAAAAATACTTAAAGAATGAAAACAAATTATATGCATAAAAACATGGCAACGTGAAAATTCCTAGCATATTCTTGAGAAGTAATAACTGCTTATGAGTAAAGCAAATTATCTGGGGGAGAAATGGCAGGTGCCAACTCTGAGAAGGTCAGGGCCATAACCAAATTGGGAAGGACTCACTGTGTAGAAATAAAGCTACAGTATGCCATGGAGAGTCTTAAAAGTTTCTACATTAGTAAATGCACTAGTTTTACCTTCAAGAAAATCGGTTTAAAGGAAGGAAATATTGATCTGGTAGGAAGACTGGAGGCAGCAAGAATAGTTAAGAAACTATTACAATGTTTAAAGACAGAGTTGAAGAAAAACTCAATAAATGTGGGGGCAGATACACTGAAGAGAAATTAATATTTTAGAAATCTTTCTGGAACATAGATAATAAGGCTCATTTAACTATCAGAAGTGAGGTATAAAAATGAGGGATCACATATGATTTTCTAGGCCAGATATTTCATGGATCGTAGCATCATTAATTGCCTTTTAGCACTTTGCAAAGAGGTGGAAGAAAAAAAAATTTTTTTGAGAGAAATAATGACTCATTTAAGAATTTCTGTTGTAGCTGTACTTGTGGAATGCACTGAATATATTACCTTAGAATCTATTTGTTATCATTGTTATATGCCTTTGCAATATCAAGGCTAGAAATAAAAGAGTTAGGATGCATAAAACTAGAGAGGACAACACAAAGTAAAGGTCATCATGTAGTGTCAATTTTTGCAAATAGAGTTGAGAAGATTGTGAGCATGTAGGCTGAAGAAACAACTACTTGCCTGTCACCGTTCCAATCTTCATCATAAAAATGTTAGCAGGGTCTGATTTTTGTTTTCAAGAAGAGTTACCGTCTAATGATTAGCCTGATTCATCTTTTGTCTCTTACAGTGAATTTTAGTTATACCAAGAACTGACTTAACAGGAAAAATCAGTAGGCAGAAATTGGCATGCTTGTTTATCTCCTGGAAGTGGAGTCCAGACTCTGAAGGATAGTTTTCTGGAAATAGCTTAAGCACATAGACAGTCTTTATAGAAAAGTAGCTAATGACTTGAATCTATCTCCAAAGCAAATTTTGCCATCCTCCCTCTTTTGTTCTCCTTTACCCAGTGTCTTAGTCTGTTTGTGTTGCTGTAACAGATCACCACAAACTGGGTATTTTATGAAGAACATAAGTTTATTAGCTCACAGTTCTGAGGACTGGAAAGTCGAAGTTCAAGATGACAA
>NW_003852435.1:14526678-14527862 GCF_000181295.1 Otolemur garnettii
GACAGAGCCTCACTTGTCACCATCGGTAGAATACCATGGTGTTGTAGCTTACAGCAAACTCCTGGGCGTAAGCGATTCTCTTCCCTCAGCTACCCAAGTAGCTGGGACTACAGACACATGCCACAATGCCCGGCTATTTTTAGAGATAAGGTCTTACTCTGCTCAGGGTGGTCTCGAACCTATAAGCTCAGGTAATCCACCTGCCTTGGCCTCCCAAGTGCTGAGATTACAGGCATGAGCCATCACATTCAGCCTGAGCCCACTTTAGCGTTAACTCATTTATAAGATATGTTCCATATACAAATACCTCCCAAGAGGCCCCACCTCTAAATACCACAACATTGTAGATTAAGTTTCCAACATATAAACAAGCTTAAGGGGGCCCAATCAAGCCATAGCAATCAGAGCACTACAATAATGTCAGTCATATATGGTAATTAGGATATTCATCATTGTGACAAGCCTTTAGTAACAACATATGGGTGATCAATTTTATGTGAGACTGAAAACCAAAACTGGTTATATTTTGTTGTTCTGTGAATGTATCAAACCATGGATAATAACATCTAAGAGTTTTCCTGGAACACAGAAATCAGTGGTGGTAGGAAGAATAGTTGCTACTCCCTTAATCGGGACGTTATTCCTGAGTAATAGTAAATAGGGCTACTATTTCCATTGTATGATCACACACACATACATATGTGTGTATGCACATAAATACTACGTTTGGATGACTTGGAAAAAGACAGAAAGCAAAACAAAGTTGATTTAAAAACTAGGAGTGGGAATACAAATGTTTGCATAAAAATGACTGGCTAATAAATATGCAGAAAAGTAAGAGTGAAAGAACTAAGAGGTTACTTAAGTGTGAAAATATGAAGAACTTTGGGCAGTGCCTGGGCTCAAAGGAGTAGGGGGCCAGCCCCATATGCCTGAGGTGGTGGGTTCATAATCCAGCCCAGGCCAAAAACTGAAAAAAAAAAAAAAAAGAACTTTTAAGGGCACTCTAAAACAGAGATTCTATTTTATCTATGTATCTATTTCCATCTAATTCATATAAAAGGCATAAGATGGAAGATCCCAGACAATATGAAAATACCAATTTTAGTCAAAACACCAATTCAGAGCCTGAAAAGTCCAGAATAGCAAATATAACAAATAAGTCAATATATAAAATATTCTAT
>NW_003852435.1:14527996-14530807 GCF_000181295.1 Otolemur garnettii
AACACTGAGAGGTTAAATCCTCCGGAACAGCACTGTGGCTCTGGTCAGTCCCGTTTGATTCCACTCACACCTGTTGCAGCATCAGAAGTTCCTCCAAGTGATCGTGGCTTGTTTGTTTAATTCCTCTTCTGAGATTAACTCTTTACCTTTGCTTCTTCCTGGTTTGAAACACTTTTACTTTTTAAATTCATCCTTCCTTCCTTTAGCAACCTTATCTGATGTTTGAGCAATTTCAGCTTCTTTGTCTCTATCACATCCCCTTATTAGGTGCTCAATCCAAGCGTGGGGAATATTCAGTTTTCTTTATCTTTATAACCACCACTAAGTCCTCATTTATGGCATGTGTTCTAGGATCTGGGGTCACTTCATGTGGGCACAGAAAGAGAAACTTATTTACTTTGCACGTCACCATGAGCTGCTTTTGTTCTATCTCCTAATTCCTCTGAAGCCAAAGCTGAAATATTTAACCAGGTCTCTAGAGGATCTCTGGGTATACTCCTGGAATTCTTATTGTACATGACATTGTAAAAGTGTAGAGAGTAAGGCAACACTTTCTATATTTCCCCAGGAATGGCTTGATTATATTTTTAGTAAGCCTGCTAAAAAGCTAGACATAAAAGTGGGTTAGGACATGTATGAGACTATATTTCTCTTATGGCATAATAGAAAGTCATGGATAAAATGTGGTAAGGTTCTACAAACTCTTACACTGTCTGAGGTGCATAGTCAGTAGAGTACAACAATTATATCATGGTGCCTGAAATCAATATTTTAAAGTGTAGTGCCTTCTCTCTTTTACCTCAAAATATGATTAAAATAAATCTACAGCTACCACTCATACTTAGTGAGGAGAGTTTTTGCCTACCTTCTTGAAATTATTTCCTCTTAATACGTACAACAGTCTCTTCATTCTCAAAATCCATGCATCCTAGTGGATATAATGCTAATATCTTGAATACAAGTCAGTTATCATCCTCTGTGTGGCAACATTGTCCAGCAAAGCTAATTCCAGAGGCTGCATTGTTAGAGTTATACATATTAAAGGAGTTCTTAATATAAACTTAATACCACTTAGCAGAAGAGCAAATTTTATTTTCACTGTCTCCAAGCTGATTATCTTATTTGGATGTTATTTCAAGCTTTGTTTCTCTGTAGCAGGAAATTAATATGATTAGCCAAAGGTTTGGGCCCTTTCTGAGTAAATGCCTACACTTCTGCTTGTTATTTCTATAGTGTTCTGAGTCCATCTCTTGAGATGTTGGTAAGATTTTTTTCCTTTAAGAATCAGAAACTCCCTTATACATGACACTGTTCTGGTTTAGACTGTAAAAATAGAAAAGCATGGATCTTTGCACCTCTTAGGATTTCTATTGGGTCATTATGGCCCAATTCAAAGATTGCACCATAACCACTGACGTCTTACGTTCTGGACACATAAATAAAGGAAATGAAAATTCTGTAATTCATGCTGTCACAATAATGTGAAGTTTTAGAGGTGTGATGATTCGAGAATCTCCCAGATACATTTTACATTAAACTACGTTGGCTGACAATGTATTTCTGGAAACTACTGAATCAAAGGAATAAACTATTTAAAAATTATAATATCCAAATTACCCAGATATAAATGATCAAATAATATAAACTCTCATGGGAATTTTTTTTTTCCTTTGAGACAGAGTTCCACTCTGTCACCCTGGATAGAGAGCCATGTCATCATACCTCACAGTAACCTCAACCTCTGAGATTGAAGACCACTACTCTTGCCTCAGCCTCCTGATCAGCCAGGACTAAAAGCACCTGCCACAACACCAGGCTGGTATTTCTATTTTTAGTAAAGACGGGGTTTTGCTCTTTCTCAGGCTAGTCATGAACTCCTGAGCTCAAGGAGTCTACCTGCTTTGGCCTCTCAGAGTGTTAGGATTATAAAAATGAACCACTCTGCCCAGTCCATGGTGGGATATTTCTAAGGGAATCACCTTCTGTATATGTAGAAAGAAAAATGCAAATTTATCCATCAGTGCTGCTGAGTGGTCACTGATCAGAATGCCTCCCTCCACTTCTGTCGTCGTCTTTCTCTCCACTAACCGTTACCCCTGGATGGGTAGTGTTCCCCTATGTTATATGTCCTCCCTTCCATAAATGATATATCCTTCCCATTTCCCTACTTTTCTAAACTACAGTTTTAATATAATATATAGAGATTCATTTTACCATATAGATTGATATCCAATTTTTTGCCACCTGCATACTCCCCAGATTTTATTTAGCTTTGGGTGGGGAAAAGGTTGGTGATTACTTCTAATTATACTACAGACTTAAAAGAAAAAAAACTATAAATGTGAACTTACTTCATGATTTTGTTATCTAAGTTACAAAAAATAAAGTGTTTTTGTTTATTTTTTTTTTGAATTTTTTTTGAGCATGATACTTCTTGAAGCAATCTGCAGGATTTCTCTTGTTTCACAGTAGATAATGATTTATTTCCTTTCACTTTTCTCATTTCTTCTGCTGAAAACTATGAAATTCTTTATTATTTGTGTTTTCATCTTGAAGTATAAATTCATCTTCCTGTGTAGCCTTTCCTCAGTGTCAGAGATGATAGTTTTCCCCTCTTTCCTGCATTTCTGTTTCTCAAATTGCTCACAAGTTGAGTGATGAGATTTCTTCAGTACGAAAGGTGTGTCTGCACTTTTTCTCTAGTCTTCTTCTTCACTAATCACATTACAACAAAGATATTTGTATCAGAATGTTTATTGCAGCCCAATTCATAATTGCTAGGTCATGGAAGAAGCCCAAGTGCCCATCAAT
>NW_003852435.1:14531110-14547246 GCF_000181295.1 Otolemur garnettii
AGAACACAATAACTAAGAAAATGACATAAAGGCTATGTTAACCAGTTTGATGAAAATATTTCAAATTGTATATGAAAACACCACACTGTGCCCCATGATGTATTAATATACACAGCTATCATTTAATAAAAAACAAACAAACAAAAATAATGAGTAAAGGATATAGCTGTTCACAATTGCAACTTCCATCAACCAGAAGAACAATTTTGTCCATGAATGAGACTTCCTTGAAAATTTGTAACATCCATAGTACTGAGCACCTTTGTCAATTCTTCCATAATCTTTGTATATCCTAAAATAACTGTCCATTTTTTCAAATTGACAGGCTATTTCTTCCTATAAGCTGCACTCAACTGCATTTGAGGACCAAAGAATGTACTAAGTGCATGGTCACTAACCTCTTGTCATGGAATAAGAGACACATCATTTTCATATCACAGAGAAGCACATAATTCATTTTCCTGAAGTTGCTTCTTCAGATCACTTGGAAAATCCTTCCTAGAAGCCATAATTCTTCTTATTATATCTATTTTAATTTTCTGCATTTCCCAAACAAGTTGAGGACTTGTGTAATATGTAACAACAGCAACAAAAAAGTGTCCAGTATCTTCCAACCTAGGAGAGGAATAGGAAAATTATTATGTTGGATGAGGCCCCCACATAGCATCAAAAAAGGTTTAATATAATCATGGAGATATTTATTTAATAGTACCTCTTTATAATATCAGGAATACATATGGTTATATGACCAAACATACCTGGAATATAATCTTGTTTTACCATTTCTAATCCCACAACCCCTGGCTAGGCCACTGCCATCTTTATCCTGGTTTATTGCAAGAGTTTCATAAGTGTTTTTCACACTAATTTCTCTCTAGTGTATTTTAAAACAAAGAAACTAGGGAGATTCTTTTAAGATATAAATCAAACATATCCTTATATCTCTTTCAGTTTCCCACCTCAATCAATGTAAAAGCAAAGTTGTTACCATGAGCTACAAGGAGCTGTATATGCACTTTACACACGCCATCATTGTGACTTAATTTTCAAATAGCTCATACCTAAGATTCCTCTTCTACCCAGTACCTCTAGCCTTGTCCCTGTGCATTCTATGCCAGTTTCAGTAACCTTCCTAATCCTTGACCTCCATATACACTCCTCAAGGCCTTATACTTGAAGCTATATTCTTCTACCTACAACTCTCTTCTTCCGGAATGCTGATCTGTAAGTCTAAGGAATCTATGCAAAAGAATCACAGCCTCAAGGTCACAAAAGCACTGGAAATATAAGAGATACTAAGACATGAAAATGATAAAGAAAAACCATGTAGCTTTAAATAAAATGAAATACCTGGGAATATACCTAACAAAGAAAGTGAAGAATCTCTACAGAGAGAACTATGAAACCCTGAGAAAAGAAACAGCAGAAGATACCAACAAACTGAAGAAAACACGATACTCATGGCTAGAAAGAATCAACATTGTTAAAATGTCCATACTAACAAAGTGATCTTCAGATTTAGTGTAATTTCCATTAAAGCACCAATATCACACTTTGAAGAACTTGAAAAAAATAGTACTTCATTTCATATGAAACTATATGAAATGTATAGCCAATGTAATTTTAGAAAATAAAAACAAGTCTGGAGTCAACATGTTACCAGATTTCAGGTTATATGACAAGTCTACAGTGCTCAAAACAGCATGGTCTGTCACAAAAATAAGGATACAGATCTATGGAATAGAATATAGAACCTAGAGATGAAACCAGCTGCATATCACCATCTGATCTTCTATAAACCAAACAAAAGCATACACTGGGGAAAAGAATCTCTGCTTAATAAATGGTGCTGGGAGGACTGGTTAGCCACATGTAGAAGACTAAAACTGGACCTACACCTCTCACACTTACAAAAATTAGCTCTTGCTGAATAAAACATTTAAATTTAAGACGCAAAATGATAAAGATTTTAGAAGAAAATTTGGGGAAAACTCTTGACAATATCAGCCTAAGAAAAGATTTTATGAAGAAGTCCTTTGGGAACTGCAACAGTTCCCAAAATAAATAAATGGGGCATGATCAAGCTACAAAGCTTCTACACAGCTAAGAGAACAACAGCTAAAGCAAACAGACAACCTTCAAAATGGGAAAAGATATTTGCATCTTGAATCTGTGAATCTGACAAAGGGCTGATAACTGGAACATTACAGAGAATTCAAACTAATCAACAAGAAAAGAGCAAATGATCTGATTTATTATGGGGCAAGACACATGAACAGAACCTTTTTTGAAGAAGACAGATGATGGCCAACAAACATACAAAAAAATGCTTGTCATCCATAATCCTTAGAGAACCACGAATTAAAACCACCTTGATATATCACCTAACCCTGGTGAAAATAGCCCATATCACAAAATCTCAAAGCTGCAGAGGATGACTTCTATGTGGCGAGAAGGGAACACTGTTGCATGGGTGGTGGAATTGCAAACTAATACAGCTACTATGAGAAAAAGTATAGGGAATCCTCAAAGAGCTGAAAGTGAACCTTCCATTCAGTTCTGCAATCTCATACCACTCAGAAGAAAAAAAAAATCATTTTACCTGAAGGACACTTGCACTTGCACATTTCACAATTGCCAAGTGATGGAAGCAAATGCCCATCAATCCATGAATGAGTTAATAAACTGTGGTATTTGTACACTATGGGATACTATTCAGTCATAAGATGTGGAGATTTTACATCTTTTGTATTAACCTGAGTGGTGTTGAAGAACATTCCCCTTAGTAAAGTATCACAAGAATGGAAAAGCAAGTACCCAGTGTACTAAATACCAATATGATACAAGGTAAAAAACTACTTGGCCACAGGAGAGAAAAACACAATTACATTCAAGTGGAGGGAGGAGACAGGCGCCAGGACGGGGGATGCTAAGTTTTATCTAGTGAGCACAGTGCAAGGGTATACACATACCTGAGTAAAGGGATCGACTACAAATTAGACTTAACTTGACAAATGCAAACAATATATCCTTATCATGTACCTCATATTAATCTTCAATTTAAAAAAAGGAAAAAAGAAAATGTGGCAAGCTAAATACCTTACATACTAAAATTGAAAGAAGGATTTTGGAAATATAAATGAAAAAATCAGCAAGTTTTAAGGGATATAGCTATTATAACCAAAAATGTACTTCATATACTTTGTATTTTAGTATGATTAATATAACTTAAAAACAATAAATTAATATATTTTAATTGTTTAAAAATCATTTGGAAAACAATTTCAACAACAGTGACTTTGAGAAAATGATACTTTACCAATTTGAAGATAGTGAACGATCCATAACTTCATAACATTTAATAAAGACTTTAAATCTCATTTTAAAAGATGATCACTTGATTGAGAGTAAGTAAAATCTCTCAGTAAGAGTTAGGTATTATACTTAGCTCCACAGACAGATGAAAATTTCCTTCTTTTTCTGTTACAATATGCTAATCTATTTTGTTTTTTTGTTTTTTGTTTTTTAGGTTCTAAAGGTATAAATTAATTTTGTATTAGGGAGATGGAAGAGAGTGGGGGAAAGAGATTAGTAAGAGAAAGAGAAGAGAGCACAGAGCAGGGGTGAGAAGATGGGGGTGGGGAAGAGACAGAACAGGTCACAGAGAATGACTTTGATACAGGGCAGTGGTGCCCTGGCCTGGAACCTGCCACCAGTTTTATGTCACCCCCGGGGGTGTTGGTGCCACCAGATGCAGGGAGGTCAGGGCTGGAGAATCACATGCAACAGAAATAGTTGTAGCAGAAGCTACAGGGACAGTATAGCAGAAGCCTCTGGGTCTTTAGTTAGTTGAGGGAAACCCTAGCACAGCCTATGCTGCTGCCAACCCCAGAACCACCCTTGGACCTAAAGAGCCCTCCTCTGACTGTTCTATTCCCTTGTTAGCATCTCACAGGTCTTGGGTGACACATGGTTCCCCCATTCAGGGATGAATAAGGACCCCCATTTCCCTAGGCCTGGACAATTTCATGTCTGTTTCCTAAGCCTGCACAATTTCAGGAAGGGACTGTATCCATTCATTAATGCACTCATTCACCTGGCCCCTAGTAGAAGAAACTGTATCCATTCACTTGTTACAAAGTCCTGGCCAAATGTAACTATAAAGGAAACAAGTGACTATATATACTCCTAGACAAAGGATCCAAGAGGATATTTTCTTACTTGGACCTTTTCCTTTGCCAAAAACTCTGATTTTTTTTTCTTTATTATATACTGTCTAATAGACCCTATTTTACCACTGATCTGTGGTCCATGGGCTCATTCTTTGAATTCCTGAGACCAATAACCTACTGAAGAAAGAAATTCCACTAACAGCATGACATCCCAAAGAAAGAAAAGAAAAAAGCCTTATACTAGTCTTAAATGTACTATACACTACCATCATGATAGAAAATTTGGAATATAAAAGTGTTGCATGTTTCACAGCAATCTGTATTTTGGACAATTATTCTATGTAGTTCAATGAAACAGAATTGATCTCTTAAGAACACTGAGTATTTAATAGAAAAGAAAGAAAAATATTCAGTGTAGTTTTTAGGATATTCATAAACATTATTCATATATCCAAGATTGACTTTAACAAACACACCAAGCAAACTGAATTTCACTGTGAAATAAAGAGAGGGCTAGAAGTACTTTGCACAGCATGTGTCAGTCATCATCTCACTGAAGGATATTTTGACGTGAAGTTTAATTCGATACATCAGGTGCCATCTTTAAAAATTCCCGCAGTGCTTGTTTTCTACTGTTCCGTTTTATGAATTGTCAGGGATGGAACTAATCCAAACTGCTCTTATGATCCATAATTTCAAAAATAATGC
Organism: Otolemur garnettii; assembly: GCF_000181295.1. Lineage (NCBI taxonomy): Eukaryota > Metazoa > Chordata > Mammalia > Primates > Galagidae > Otolemur > Otolemur garnettii. The sequence goes on from NW_003852435.1 coordinate 14,535,991, forward strand.
TCATCCATCCAACTCAAATGTGTACATGGGTCTCTCTGACTTGCTTAAGGAAGAAATTGTATTAAATTAAAGGGTAGCCAGCATTTCTTGCTCGGTGAGGTGAACAAAGAATACATACAATAGCCCTTAGCTATTTTAGACAACGTGGAGAATGTAGCAGATGCTACTTTCTAGGGCATGTCTGAAAAAGAAAAATAGAAATAGCTTATATTCAAATCCAAGTATGGGATTTGAGAGAATTGAGGACAGATCACAATTTTTGCCTGTGAAATATAAAGTAAGTTTTTTGGAATGTGGTGTCTTGTGCCTATAATTCCAGCATTACGGGAGGCCCAGGCAAGTGGATCACTTGAGCTCAGGAGCTGAAGACCAGTCTGAGCAAGAAACCAGCATGAGCAAGAGTGAGACATGTCTGTACTAAAAATAGAAAACCTAGCTGAACGTTGTGGTGGGTGCCCATAATCTCACTTACTTGGGAGGAAGACACAAGAGGATCACATGAGCCCAAGAGGTTCAGGCTCCTGTGAGCTAAGATGCTACAGCACTCTATTTAGGGTAAGAGACTAAGATTCTGTTTAAAAATAAATAAATAAAATTAATTTAATTCTAATAGAAATGACATTATCCTATATTACAGAAACAGTTAGATTCATGGATTGGTATAAAGAACGGATGTATCAAATAAATGAATACAGGTTTTTGTTGAAAAAAATACCAACTGATATTTGGGGTTTTAAATACCAGAACTAGAGTTCTAGGTTTCTCAAACCATACATAGTAATTTCTAGAGGCAGTTAGTATAACTTAATTGTCTATGGAGAAAAACAAATCTAAATTTTCCCAAGTATACTGACATTTAAATGCTTTCAGATATAGAGGTGAAAATGTTATCTGAGATTATTCTCTGGGAATTCTCAAATAGTACAGGAATAATATTCCTGAAATGATGTTTTATCATCTCAAACTACACAGTGATCTAATTTATGTTAATATAAATGATGAATGGCTACTATGCTATGACAATCAATATTGTTCTCTTGATTTTCATAATGATGCTCCATTTTGGGAGCATTCAATATAACCCATTCAAGGGGAAAATAATTTTGCAGTAGCAGTAATTTGTATTGAACAATTTTCTTAAAAATCCCAGCAATGAGATACAGGGAGTCTAGAACAAATTAAAAATGGCATGAAACTTTAAGTTTATCATTTCCTGATTATCACAAGCATTATTAAATTCTTTTTTACACAGGTGGGAATGGAATTTTGAATTTCTATTTCTTAGTAGTAATAGCAGGACAATAGAAAACTAGAAAAATATTGGAAATAAGTTATAAAATATGTAATGATTTTCTTAACCAGTAGTCAATTTTCAACTCAATCATTGGGTCACTTTAGAAAAAGTAGAAAAACAGATTAGCTCATATAATAGAATTTATTTATTACCATATAGATTTTGTATTCTTTTCCAATATACATTTATAACACGTAAAGATGACTAAATAATTGTTAAACAAAATCATTGCTTGAAAATTTGAACCACACATGTCCTCAAGTTACAAACATGCAACTTACATACCACTCCCATTTATCAACAGAGGATATTATAGTAAGTCCCCAAGTTACAAATGTCTGAAATACGTCTTACACTTATGAATGGAGACTATTACATGTAATAGGTAATTGTAGCTATTCCAACTTACATACAAATTCAACTTAAGAACAGAACCTACCTCATTCATAACCTGGGGGCCGCCTATATGTATATCTAGCTGAATAAAATAATCAAATATGTTTTTGCAGTACCCGAAAGGAAAGAAGTCATTTCGTCAAAAAGACTCCTGCACTTAAATGTTTATTTTAACACAATTTACAATTGAAAAGATGTGGAGTCAACTCTAGTGCTCAGTGTCATGTGGAGTAACACAATGCTGTATATGTATATATTGCTCATGAACTTTATGGCTACCCTGTATAGCATGGAATACTACTCAGCCATAAAGAATATGAATTAAGGCTTTTTGTAACAATTTGGATAGAACTTGGGACTATTACCCAAAGTGAAGTATCTCAAGAATGCAAAAACAAACACCACATGTATTTGTTATTAAATTGGAACTAATTGATGAGCCCACATGTGCCCAGAGAAAAGTAAAACTCAGCGGAAATCAAGTAGGAGGAAGAACGGATTTGGAGAACGGACAAAAACCCACCTGATGGGTACAACCAACATTATCTGGGTGATGGCACGCTTAAAACCGGTACTGTATCCGGGTACTGACCCGGAACAGGGTCCGCTAAGACCTGTGGAATCGGCAGCCACTGACTGAAGAAATATAAAGTTAGAAATGATGGACGAGAAAGAAAGAAACAAGAGATACAGAATAGAATTTTCAAATGTTGGGGGACCACTGCCTGTTTGTGGAGTTCTAGTGATGGCCCTCAGTGTCTCTTCCACTCAGCTTTTATTGAAGGCTATTTGCCCAGAGGGTAAGCTGAGGGAGGGAACAAAGATACCAGAAGTTTCTCTGAGTGAACATATCAGCTCCTATTATTTTTATAATCATTAACTTTAAGAGTCTTAGCAGCCTTGAGAAATCTGGAACCTGAGCCTTGTGTGGGGGCAGCCTCCTATCTGAGGTCACACAGACAGATGCCTAGAGAGGGGTTAAACTCCAGTAGTTCCCTGTGGAGTAAAATGCCACTAACTACCAATCTCCTCTGAAGAACTAGTGGGAGAGAGGAATTTTCCTTTCATCACTACCACTGAAGGTCTTACTCTGATAAGAGATATAAGCCCTCCTGTCCATATTTCAGGGCTTCAAGATGTTCCCTTGATCTCTCTCCCAGCCAAATGCAAATCTCAACAATGGGTATCTGTTTTGCCTGTTTACTGGGCAGGAAATAGCCTAGTTAAAGTATCTTTCCAGGCCTTGTCATAGCCTCTTCTATGGCCATTATTCCTCAGAGTGTTTATACACCCAGCAGGAGTGTTTGTAAGCTGTGTCTCCAATAGGCCAGAGTTCTAGGAAAAGAAGGAAACTTGCTCAGATAAGAAATTAAGCAGCAACTGATTTAAAGACAAACTAGCTGACTTTTCTTTGTTCCAACTCACTCAGCTTATTTTTTAATTTTTCCCTTTTTCTGGGGGTGTTTTCCTTTGCCAAGAATGGGGTCTTCAATCCCTATTCTGCCTGCAATAACCCTGATGCAAGCATAACAGAAGCAATCCATTTAACCAAAAGTATTTGTATCCCTGTGATATTTTGAAATAATAAAAATAAATGCATTATGTAGAAACACATATAATGTTTGTGCAGTATCAAAAGAATCAAAAGAATAGTAATGATTAACAAAATAGTTTTAGCTTTTCTCCCTAATATTGGTGGCTTATGTATAGTTGTGTTGATATGAAACATTAAAAAGACAACACAGAGGCTAAAAAGAAGGGCTCAAGAGTTAAATAATGATGTTTGAATCTGAGTTCTAATACTTATTAGGTCCGCTGTCTCATGAGACTTATTTATCCTCTAGTTGTAGAGTTTTTCACCTGTGAAATGGAAATAGTAAGAGTATTTATCTTGCAATGTTGGTGTAAATAAATAGAGCCAGTTGGAGTTTGTGCTGTTGTTTGTATGATTATCTATGCATTTTACCCCATTCCTCCCCCACCCCACATCCACACATTTTAAGTTTTGTTTCATTGTGCTTTCATATTCAAGAAAAAACTAACACTTTAATACAGATCTCAGAGGGGTTGATAACGCCAAAACTAGCTTGGTCATCACATATAGATTTACATTATTTCTATAAAATTCAATGCAAAAAGTAAATCTAGGGTAAATATAGATTTAATAGATTACAGATTAATAGATTTAATAATGTAAATATAGATTTACATTATTTATGTAAAATGCAATCACATGTATTTGTTAAGAATTACTCTAAAAAATAAGACAGTTTTAGACTTAAATAATTATTTATTTGAAGGCAATTTTCAATGTGCTTTCATAGAAGCAAAGTAAGATACATTTCGGTGTGCTTTCTTGTGGTGATTTCTGATTTACAAAGCCTAAATTTGTATGAAATTATGTTCATGAATTTTAGAATGTCTCTCTAATTTTTTTACTTAAGTTCCATTTATTTTTACTTTCTTTTGCCCTGCATGATATTCAGAGAATGCTGTGGAAACAGTAATCACACTGTGAATACTCCTTACTTTTTATTGTATTGCATTGATTTCAGTTGAATTAAAATTTCTTTATAAAGTAGCTAAGGAGTAGATTTATTAGATTTATGTGTTTTAACAAATGTAGATACACAGGAGTCTTAAAATCATCAAAGTTAGCTAGAGGATATGGATGATATGAAATAACATTATCTAATAGTTACCCAACTCACACCCATGCACACAATACACCAGATAGAAAAGGAAAAAGGTTAATGACAAAAATAAATGTAGTGGTAACCACTGTCATCCTCTTCTTTGTATTATTGTAACAAGATTCTCTTAACTCCTTGAATATATTGACTTAGTAATGAATGAAGCAGTAATGGCTTATTTTGGACTACAGCTTAACTGCATTGTGGCTATCTTAATTTGCCTATCTGTTCACGGAAGAAATGAATAACCTAGATCTTAAAGTATTATAGTAACCAAAAAACAAACAAACAAAAAACAAAACAAAACAAAAAAGTCTTATCTATATCATAGCAGCTTCTTGTTTTCTATTTCAGGTTTAAGAATGTGTACTTCAGTGAGCCATTGTTATTAATAATTTCTCACTTTTTTATAAATTCTCTAAATAAAAACATATGGGCTAACAGTTGTTGTCTACTTTTTTTTTAAATTTTGGACTGACTGTTTTAGTTGTGAAATAAGCATGTTTAACAATGAAAATAACAAACATTGAATTGCCCCACTAGATCCTCTCTTCTGTACCTAAAGACGGGACATAGCTTTATTAATTATCATTTAGAAATGTGATGTCCCTTAAATACCCAAGCTTGATATATTAAGGGTATGTCAAAGCTGATTCTACATGTTACTCATATTTTTATCCCCATCTGATTATATTTAGCTATGTCTTAATTGCTAAAGACAAGTCTAGCCTGAGAAAATGATACTGATAAAGAATATGGACACACTCTCTCTTTAGACTCTCACAAAACACTTTTATTTTAAGAGTAATCATTTCCTTGATCATTCGTATCCTGGGAGAGTTCTTCAAATGAGAACATGTGAGATTATTTTAGGTTGACAGCTCTCCAGTGGCAGCTTACTTAAACCAGTAATAAGCTCATTAAATCTAAAGATTTCATAGAAACTGTGATAAGAGACAATCAACTTAAGGGCTTTTCAGGGAAAAATCATAAAAGTATACTTTAAAACAACTGAATAAGAGCTGTTTGATTGCCACCTTTCCAAGTACCACCAAGTCACTCTGATACTGATGGATAATGAATACCAGACCCTCACCAGGCTCAACGCTCATTTCAACAATGTGCACCTTGCTTGGAATGTTCTTCCTTCCTTTCATCTATCAAAACCCTGTCCACTTACCAAGAGTAAGCTCAATATTTCTCTCCCATAAAAAATCTCTCCGACAGGCTTCAATAATTCCTCTTCTGAATTTAGATAGCAATTTTACTCTACATGATTTTTGTTAAACATTTTATCATAGTATCTTGTTTTCAGCTTCTATTTTTAGTAACATAATCTTATTTTGCAAAATCACTTACTAACCTCTTCTTTTTGGCAGTACATGTAAAATTCTGGGAGCTTCTTCAACCTGAAAACATTTTGATCTTCGGCAGGTTAAAAGTTCTGTAAAACAAACTTGCAGACAGAGATTATTAGGCAGATATTTATTCTGTGATAAACACCAGAGGATGGGGGACAGAGAGAAGAACTGGGGGAAAAAGAGTCAGATGTGATTTAGTTTCTCAATTACCTCAAATTACCCAACAAGGAGTTTTAAAACTGGGTTGGCTCTTCAGAATTGTCCTAGGGAAGCAGGACTTGGAAGTGACAAGGGAAGCAGGACTTGGAATTCTCTCACTGAGGAATCATTAAATGTTAACTGTCCAGGGGAAGTGTGTCAGACAGTTCTCTTTAGGCAAGTACCATAAGGACTGAAAACTAAAGTTTTCCGTTGGCAGTTTCAGTGACTAGGGAATTAAGTCATCACATCTGGAATAAAGATTTATTAGTCCATGTTACAGCTCAGTGTTTCATTATCTTTGGTCATATATGAAATGGTCATTTTGGGGAGCATGTGGTCTGTGAAGACTACCTGGGCTATCACAGTTTGAGGACCTGGGAGATTTTAGAAGATGAAAAAGGATTTGAAGAATGAATGTGTGCTTTCTTTGATTATATAATGCAATCTCCTCAATAACAATTGTTTTGGGTCTTTTTGCTTCTAGTCTCTCGATCCTGGTTAATGGCATGAAATAATAAGTTATTAGCATCTAAACTCTGTCTATAGCTGTATTTTATTCACTTTAACAGAATCTACTGTTGAGTCTAAATGAAACTATTATCTTTGACTGGAAACTTTTATACTTAAACCTGAATCTGCCAGTACTTCTAGCTTTTGCCTAGCCACACATTATTTTGGTACACTAGTAATGCTGCTGCTTTAAATATATTTCCTATAACTAATTCATTGAGGATATCAGAAGCTGCGAGATTTTTGAAACTTTGAAGGCTGGAAATTACGGTGTTCTCAATCATTTTAGCTTTCAGACCACAGGCAGATTGTCATTCTAGGAAGAGATGTATTCTCTTTCATGGTTTCTTGCCCACTGGATCATTCTCCCATATCTGTCTCTGTTAGGGAACTATGCCATTATTAAAAATTACCAGAAACCCACATCCTCTGAATTTTTCTCTTATTCTTTCCAATGCTAAAACTATATTGACTTGAGCTTTGCATTCAATATTATGATTCATTTTTAACAAAATTTTTGCTTTGTTTAAAACGGACAATCAGCTTTCTAGCCTGTCATAGTAAATTCCTGAGCTTAATATATGACCATTAAGCCAATTTTGTATATATGTATGTAGGCATGCATTTTAGCTTTTATCTCATTCAGGCCTTTATGTCTAGGTTGGTTAGGAAATATGGAACAAGATACAGCATAGAACCAATTTCCAAAACACATTACTGCAGAGGAATGGACACCATGCTTGCAAAGCATGGTTACTGATTCTTATCTATAAAGGAAATGCTGAGAACGGGACAGTATCCTGGCAAGCCTAGAGACATTTTGTGACTTAGGGGCAGTCCCCCAAGTAACTTAGTGTTCTGGAATGAGATAAGATCGGTCACTCACTAGTAAGCATGTGTTAAACGTTGATGCTTGGTACTTCTTCATGGGGATTGTGGGGAAAGAACACGTGAGGAAAAAGAACGTAGCAATCCTTATGCATGTAGCCCTCATATGTAATTACCTTAACTCTCCACATCTGTTGTGTATGTCATTACTTTAACTCTCCACACTTGTTATGTATGATCTTAATAAATAGCCATTGCAGACGGGGTTCTGGGCTACCCTTCACTTAAGGTTAGCTTACCTCCAGCAAGCTTGTACTTCTAATCCATGTCACGCCTGGTTCCTTCCTGAGGTGACTGAGACCAGGGCCACAGGAGTCACGACACATTACCTTAAGCAAGCTAAAAGCTCATGTAAAATTCTAGCAGTAAGCTGTCGAGGGCTGGGATAACTATTTTTCATCATCAAGGACCCACCACACTGCCAGTTTCCTCCTGCTTCATCCATAGGATATGACAGGCAGACGTCTTTGGGCTTCCAGATGGACTAATAACCATCAAATCTACATTCAGAGCAATAGAGTTAAAAAATATATATTGGTCATAGTGCAGGTCTATGCTTCTTATTTATAGACAGATGCCAGAAACAGCTACTTCAGAAAACAGCTACACTAGCCAGACTTTAGGCATATGGCCAGATCTAGCTCCAGACTGGAAAGAATGGGAAACTCTGTATTTATCCTAAGTGATCATATGTCCAGGTAATATTCTTTCTATTGCTGAGGCAGAAAAGGGGAATGCCTGTTAGTGGGACACCAACAGTCTTTGCTATACCTTGAAAAAGAGCTTACTCCAGTCTTACACTAACTTTTTAAAAACACCACCTGATTACTTTTATTGAAAGCTTGTATAAACTTTAATAACTAAAAACAGGCCTGAATAATACAAGAAAATAAAGTAAGGACACATCTATCCAAAGGTTCACATGCAAAAATACTAAATTAAATATTAACATGCATACACGTATATTTTAATACATTACATTAGAGATGGTTCATCAATAAAAAAGAAATTTCCATAATAGAGAAGACCACTTTAATAGATGAAAGAAGAAAAATATATGTGGTCATTTCCATAGGTAGAAAAAATTAATAACACTTCAAAGGATATTTAATCAATCACTCAACATCTATTTTTTAGGGGCTTACTTTGTAGCAGGAAATAACAAATTGAGTCACTGAGAATATATGTTAAAAATAAAAGAAAATGACCTGTCATAAAGTACAAATTCTAGTAAAATATCTCTTAAAAAATGAATAATAAAAAAGAATTACTTATCCTGAAAAAAGATATCTATCAAAAGCAGATTAGTTATAACACTTACTGGTGACACTTTACAAACTTTCTCAACAAAGTTATGAGCAAGTCTGAATGCCTTACTTCATTGCTGTTATTGAGAGGTTCTGGAAAGTACAATGAGTAAAGAAAAAAGAGCTTAGAAATAGAACTTTTAAGGAGTAAGATATTAAAGACTCTTTTCTCCTTATGAAATTGAGACAGAATATTTGTGTGGAAAAACTAAAACAAGATATATATATGTTATATATATATATATTTTTTTTTTTTAATTGAAGCAGAGTCTTACTTTGTCACCCTCGGTAGAGTGCTGTGGTGTCATAACTCACAGCAACCTCCAATTCTTGGGCTCAAGTGATTCTCTTGCCTCAGCCTCCTCAGTATTTGGGACTACAGGCACCCACCACAACATCTGGCTATTTTTGTTTGTTTGTTTTTTGTTTAGCAGGCCTGGGCTGGGTTTGAATCCACTAGCCCCGAAGCATGTGACTGGCTCTCTAAACACTGAGCACATATACCCAGCCTAAGACAAGATGACTGTTCCCAACTATTTTCTAATAAAATCTATTATAAGGCATGAACCAATGAGTGCCTCTAAAAGACCCCTTTCAAATTAGTGGAGAAAGCATGTGTTCTTTAGATTTGATGCCAATGCAGTGCAGTCTTTTCATGGTACAATCTACTTTAGATTATTCTCCACACAATTTAAAACTCTTAGTATTAACTAAGAAGGCTAAAACTTTGAAAGTAATAAAAAAATAAGAATAAGAAAGACAAACCTTATATCCTCAATATTAAAGTACAACTAGTTAAACGGAGAGCATATTAATTTAAATGCATTAATTTTATATTTTCTTTTTTATAAAATGTCAGCATAAGTAAAGTGAAATCACAATCACAAGATTTTATTTCTACCACATATTAAAGTCAAAAAAGAAACAAAAAGAGGCAAACAATTAAAAACATAAATTAACAAAAGGAAGGAATAAACTCAGTTCACTCAAAAGAGAAAGCCTGGTGTAAAAAAATTAAATAAAGGCTTTGACCTATAAATACTGAGGAAAATCCAAGCCAAAGTAATGTTGAGAGATCATTTTCCACACTTCATGTTCGTAATCTTTAAAGTGTGTGATGACTTTCAGTATTTGAGATATGGTTGACGAATTCTAGTGGAGGTAAGAATTTGTACAAATTTGTTGGGTAGGAAACTTGAAGTTGATAATACTGGAAGATAACAACTCTAATATTCATGTCTGAACAAAGACCCTAGGGAATTTTCACTGGTCTGCCCCAGCCTCCATATATAAGTGCCATCAATGGAGCATCATTTGCAACAGCAAAAGTTTTGAATATGTTAGTTACTGTAAAAAAATGGATGAATAAAGTGGATGAAAATATGTTTAATTACATAGAGAATTTAAGTGATAAAGCCTATCACAATAGATAAATATCAAAAACATGATTCCAAAAAGAATATTATACAGTGAAACAATGAGTATTCTGCAAAATATGCTGCATTCTTTTTCAAAATATTCATAAGTATGAATAACATAAAGGAATACTAAATATTAAATTTACTATAGTCATTAGACAAAGAAAAAAGGGAGGAGGTTAATGTTTGATTGCTTCTATTATCTTGTATGATTAAAAAAAACTAGAAGGGACAATATGGGATATCCTGGTTATTTTTTGTCCCTTTGAAGGTTATTTTAATGAAGATGATTTCAGCAGAAAACAATAATTACAGTTTTAAGATACTCAATTAGTTACTATGCATTTGCTGTGATGTAAAGGTCTCTGAAAGCAATAAACACTTGCTTCCAGTTAATTTTAAAGACCTTTGTTTCATTGTTACTATTTAATTTCCAAAGTAATTTCCATGCTAATTAAAACCTTTAGTACCTGCACTGAAGGATCCTATCAAAAGCAACTTAATTTTTTATGAATCTGAAAAGTAAATCTACCCTTAGAAAATTTGAAGTAACAAAATGTGTTATCAGGGGAAGCATCAGATTACAGGGTTGAGAATGATTCCCTCATAAGACACTTCCTCATGTTAACCTTTCCCCTCAGGTAAAATTAATTACCAAAAATTGTTAAATAATATGAATTTTGAAGCACAGTGCTTGCAAACAAGTCTTCATCTTCTTTCCTTATTTTCTAAATAATCTTGATTCCTTTTTCAAAGGAGACATTTATGATTGACTACAAACTTCTATATTAAAAAGAGGCAAAATTATTTGTATAGGAAAGGTAAACATTTAATAACTTAGAGCCATGGTCCCTAATCCCTGGGCCACAGACCAGGATTGGTCTGTTGTCTGTTAGGAACTGGGCACATAGCAAGGGGTGGGCAGCAGGTAGTGAGCAATGAAGCTTCATTTCTATTTATAGCTACTCCCCATTGCTCCCTCATTCTCCTTATGGAGATGTATAATTATTTCATTATATATTACAGTGAAACAATAATAGAATAAAGTGCACAATAAAAGTGATGTGCTTGAATCGTCTTAAAACCACCTCCTCCTATCCCATGGAAAAATTATCTTCCATAGAAATGGTCCCTGGCGCTATAAACATAAGGGATGGCTGGCATAGAGCACCTTATTAGTGTACAGAT
>NW_003852435.1:14547981-14549468 GCF_000181295.1 Otolemur garnettii
CAACTGCAACCAAAAAATAGCCGGGCGTTATGGGGGACACCTGTGGTCCCAGCTACTTGGGAGGCTGAGGCAGGAGACCTGCTTGAGCCCAGGAGTTGGAGGTTGCTGTGAGCTGTGATGCCACAGCATTCTACTCAGGAGGATAGCTTGAGGCTCTGTCTCAAAAATAAATAAATAAATAATTTTAAAAAATAGAATAAGCTCTAAGTCAATTGCACTTTTAAAAAATATTTGTACAATATATTTTATATATGTGGACACATTCAGTCTTGTTTTCTTCACTTACAAGAAAAAAGAGAATGAAAAATAAACAACAGAGAAATAATTCTGTCAAGTGTTCTAGTAAAGGAATATAGGAGAATTTTAGCAAAAATCATATGAGTTACAGGAATACACAGTTATGTATTGACAAAATCCTTGGTTAACTATCTTCAGTTGCCATTACCATATTGGCACTTACATAAGCTAATAAACTAAAGAAAAATACCTGGACAAAGGATATAAAGAACTTATGGATCACAGAGACTTGAAAAGATATCTAGACTATGAGAGAGAATACTGGTTGTTAACATAGCCATGAGTTTGAGAAAAGATCATTAAAATGTTGCTGCGTAGCATTCTATATGCTCCTTTTTTTAGTATAAAAAAGGGTAGGGCACCAGCCACATACTACAGAGCTCGCAGGTTCAAATCTAGCCCAGCTCTGCCAAACAACAATGACAACTACAACCAAAAAAAAAACCAGGTGTTGTGCTGGGTGACTGTAATCCAGCTTCTTGGCAGACTGAAACAAGAGAATCACTTCAACCTGAGAGTTGGAGGTTTCTGTGAGCTGTGATGCCACGGCATTCAACCCAGGGTGACAGCTTGAGACTCTGTCTTAAAAATAAATAAATAAATAAATAAATAAATAAATGTAAATGATGTGTTAGGTACAGTGTTTTTGTATGTTAAGTTTTTATACTCTTAAAATAGACTGGTATAACTATAATAATAGCATAGTAATAGAGTAGACCCCTTTATTCACAGAGGACATACTCCAAAACCCCCAGTGGATACTTGAGGCTTTAAATGGTATTACATTTTGTAAATACCATGTTTTAACACACATAACAATACTGTACAGTGTGGATATGCTGGACAAAGGAATAATTCACATTTGAGTCAGGAAGGAGCTGGATGGCACAAGATTTTATCATACTGCTCAGAACAGTGTGCAATTTAAAACTCCTAAATTCTTATTTCCATCTATTATTTCTGGATCATGGTTGACTGTGGGTAACTGAAGCTGCATAAAGCAAAACTGTAGATAAGAGGGTATTACTGTACTTACAGCTGTCATTACAGATATGGGCAGTACAAGCATACCTTGGAAAACTGTGGGTTCAATTCTAGACCATTGAAATAAAGTGAATATCATAGTTAAGTGAATTACACAATTCTTTTGGTTTTCCAGTGCATATAAAGGTTATATTTATACTATATTC
>NW_003852435.1:14550174-14551332 GCF_000181295.1 Otolemur garnettii
TGTATCTGTGGTTAGAAATATACATGACAGGAACTTCAGGGATTTTCCGGATTCTTCTTTTAAGGTCTCGGTCAACTGTGGCCATGATGTAACCCTTGTGCTGAATTACTCTCTGTACTAAGCAGTCATCTGCACAGGTTCCTTTGGGTGTGCATGGTAATCATTCAAGTCTTAGATCCTTGGCAATCGTGAGGGCCACAGGATGCTTCTGCCCCAATTTCTCAATTTCAGCTGTTGCACAGTCAGTTATACAAGGAATGCACTTGGCATACAGACAGTCCATCATTGACTGTACTAAGTCCAGTTTGGCTTTAATGGAAAAGTTGATAAAATTGGTATCAACCAAGATGTGGTAAGGTGGGCCCAGTTGTATATTAGATTGGAAGAATAAGCAGGAAGGGTGCTGGGGGACTTCTCGTTCCTTTAATGTGCTGGGATCTTTCTTTCTTTCTTTTTAGGTTTCAATCTATCCTTTTCTTTAAGCCTCTGATCCCCGAGACTAAGCATTCGCTTTATGGCTGCATACTTCCTTGTTTTCTTTTGCTTCCCCATGCTCACGCCACACTCTTGTTTCTTCCAGCAATAAAGACATTTTGAAGAGAAAGAATACAATGGACCAACTAAAACTGCAATAATATGGTTCAGCAGAAAGCAGAAGAATGAATAAGTGAATTTGAAGATAGATAACTTGGAATCATCTATTCAAAAGATAGAAAAGAATTAAAAGGAATTTCAAAAAGCAAAAAGGAATGTATGGCACCTATAAAGAAAGCTAACTTTTGCGTTAGAGGAATTCCAGAAGGAAGGACAGGAAATGAAGATAATGCTTATATAAAAATAATGGGCAAAAATATCCCAAATTTGAGGGAAAATGTAAATACCTGGGTTAGGTGCATGAAATTCAAATATCACCATTCAGACATAATCCAAAAGAAACTTCATCAATACATAACATAGTAAACTATTGACATCAAAGACACAGAGAAAATTTGGAAAAAAAAAGAGAAAATGTGCATGTAAAATATAAGCGGACATTATTCAGGATATGAGTCCGATTTGTAACAGAAAGCCTGCAGGGCAGCAGAGAGTGAAGTGATAATTTTAAAGTACTGAAAGAAGAAAGTTAAACTGCTAACCAGGTAGATCTTTTCTGGAAAG
>NW_003852435.1:14552524-14568570 GCF_000181295.1 Otolemur garnettii
TGTATCTGTGGTTAGAAATATACATGACAGGAACTTCAGGGATTTTCCGGATTCTTCTTTTAAGGTCTCGGTCAACTGTGGCCATGATGTAACCCATGATGTAACTGTAAAAAATAACAGTAATTATATAATCTTAAAGAAGACAATTCATCATGAGAATATAACAATTTAAAATATATCTGCACATATTACAGCACCTATATGGAAAACAAATATTAACATATATGATGGAAGAAATTGGCAACAATACAATAACAAGAAAGAAACTTCAATAACCCACTTTAAACCAAACTAAGTCAGAAAATCAATAAGGAAAATTTGGAGGTCAATTATACTTTAAACTAAGTGGACCTAATAGATACATCCAGATTTTATCCAGCACCAGCACAATAGCCATTCTTCTTAGGCTCACAAAGAATATTCTCCAAGATATATCATATATTAGGTCACAAAATATGTCTTAACAAATTTGAATAGATGGAAATCATATAAAGTGTCTTCTCTGAGGACAATTATATGAAGCTACAAACCAATAGATAGAAAAAGGAACTTTGACAAATTTACAAATATATGCCTTTGAAAAACCAATGAGGTAAGGTTAATTCAGGTTAAGTTTGGCCACTTTCAGAATCCTTCCTGAAGCTCCCTCTAACAGGCAGGGATATTCTTGGTTGATGGATGTTCAAATACTGAGTGCTTAATAAGCAACTATTAAGTGCCTTATACTACATCCATTCTCCTTTCTGTCAAAGCCAACTATTTTCCTGTCAATCTCAAACATGATCTTGCTTTAGTTTGACAGTTGAATTGTTGATTCCTATCGCTCTTGCCTTTAAGTTCCTTGATGGAGTTAGAGTAGGAAAGACTGTGGGTGTTGTTGGTGTTGGTTGGTTGGGTAGATTTTGCTTTTTTTGTCGTAGTTGTTGTTCATTCTTTTCCTTTAATTATAACACATCTTTATTTTTGCATCGACCACACATCTTCTGGGTGACGCTGTTACCATATCAACATGGCTATTCAGATGTCTTGTTTGTCCTGCCACATCCCTCTCTGTCTGATAAAGCCTCATTGAGAGAAACTTGACAATGTCAGTGGAATTACTGTGGACAAAACCAGCTTAGATTTTTAAAATTAAAACTTACTCATTTAAAAATTATTCATTGTGTTCCCGGTGGTTACATGCAAAAATCTAGGAATTGAAATAAACATGCAGAAATGACAGATAGTTACTGTCAAGTAGAGGGAAAAAGAAGTAAATAAATAATTACAATACAGTGAAGTCGTTTCTTTGAATTGATGATTGACAGAAAATTATGAGAACATTATTGAAAGTCACTTTTCATCTCTAAATTTGAAAGAGATGGGGAGGTTTACTATATACATGTTTTTCTAGGGAATATTAATTTAGAAAAAGACAGAAGCTTATCAAAAGAACATTCCCTTCTCTCCATGTTTCCCTTCTTGGACATCTGATGATCTAAAATTATCTTTTACCTTTGCTACATCTGGGATGATTCAATCATTATAATCCCACAAATACATATCTTCATAATGAGTTCTCCTTTCCAACCACTAGGAAGAGTCTATAATCACTATCTTGCCATGGGCTTCCTGTCATCATCGTGGCATGTAATTAGGAACATTTTCATTACCATAGCAAACTGGCAGTCAACCAAGAAAAATGACAATTTGTGTGAAACAAAATACGCAAACTGTAGGGAGGTGAAGGAGGAGGACATACTGCAGATAGTGGCAATCTGACTCATTACATAAAATTCCTACTACTAATAAGTTCCATAATGCATCTGAGGCAGCGTAGGTTTCCAGGGGCTAGCAGCCTGGTACTAATGAATCCTTTCTGGCTGCAAAGTTGACCTTCATTTTTAATAGAACTATATAAATACCTACTTTATCCCTTTCTTGGGAATTTCCACCAAATTGTTTTAGCCAGAAGAAACTTCTAACATTAAATGAAGCTGCCTGGGGAAAGATTAAAGATTATTATAACAGTCAGTCTTAACGAGGTAACTAAATGTTGTGCCATCCTATAAGAGTAAATCATGCTTTTTATTTCTTTTTTATCATTTCCAATTGATGGGTCTATGATTTTGAAAGCATTATTATCATTTCACAATCGATAGCCTTACAGTGTAACCTTTCTTGATATGAGTGTGTGTGTATACATATATGTGTAAGAAATTTTCAATATAAAATGTATTCAGTATTCAGTAAATAAAAGATTTAGTCGTGTTATTTTTTCAAAATGAATGAGTCATCTGTTGGTGAGGCAACAGTGTCAGGAACTGTTGTTAATTGTTTTAAGATTTTTCTCTACTTGCAAATTAATCCATTAGCTTGTCATATCTTCATTGATCTTGGCCAAAGACATGAGACTCTTGGTCCAAGATCAGGGACTTTACTATTTATGGCACAGAAAGAAACATGAGGATTCACTTATCAGTATTAGTTGCCCTTGTCCTCAAATCTTATAGCTCCAATGAGAATAAGCACTGATTGATGTGTGCATATACACTGGATTGGGTCACAGAAAAAGTACACAGAGCTTAGGGACTTGGGTTTTTTACTACACTGTCAGCACGCTTACCCTCTTCTCAGAAGGAAAATAGCTTCATAACACTAGATATTTATAATACTAGTTAGCATACCTGTCTTTTTGGTTGAGACATTATGTATTTCAAGGCTGTACACTATGACAATGTCTTTAAACAGATGATTTCAATAAAGAAGGCAGTAAATGTCTTCTCACATCTTTAAGCAGTATTCACCCTTTATTTTTCTACTATCTTTCTTGACATCTGACAAGATTCTCCATGAGTACACCATTTTATCAGCCATTCTGATTAATCTGGCCTACAGACACTGGGACCGTATCTATGAAATTGTCTTATTTAACATTTAACTAGGGCTACCATCAATAGGTTTCCAAATGGCAAAGTAAAGCCCATAAGAGTACTACCCTCACTGTTCTTTCCAGACACAATCTGTTGAATAAATCACATAAACCACCAGGCACTACCTCGGAAAGTCATGTGCCTTTTTTATTAAATTCATTATATTTGGAATCTTTCCAGCTTTCCCAAGGCATTAATCCACACTGGGAAGGATGTACTAGCAATCATCCAGATTCTATCTTGGCCTGCAAAGAGACAATTCCATAATTGATAACAATCCTGATGAATGAGTTGAAACTTACCTTAATGCTTTCTAGTACCAAAGTGGTATCTCTGAAACTTCAGCTAATACCAGGGACAAATTTCACTTTATTTAATTGGACAATTGTCATTACAAGGCAAGGGCTTTTATGGCGGAGTATTACCGTTCTTTCCAGAAATGTTACCTAAATAGCCAAGAGTAGTCTCATTTGGGGAAGATTTTTTACAGCCATCTGGGAGCTACATGACCTACCAATGGTATTTACTTAACAGTTGAAAATATTTACAACCGCATCTAAAATGCAAACCATCATGTTTCCAACAGAGAGACGAGTCCATACTTGGTCTTTTAACAAAAAGTACAGTTTTGGGTGTACACATGGTAAGCCCAGAGTCATGTTATCAATTGTCAGGGGCTCTGTAGAGAGACTTACATCAACTAGGAGCACAGGTTGATAGGGGCTCTAACATGACCTTCTGGAAAGGTAGTTTATTTCAAATTCCTAAGTCAAGTTACTGATTTTGAAAGGAATGCCTCAGGGAGGTTTTGTTTGTCTTCACCTCAAGGAAATTATTCTACTTCATGAATTGACTGTATTATAGCCATGGGATTTGGTATGTAGAAGACATCTAGCAGTCTTGACATATGCTTTATATGGGAAGTTCAGTGGCTGAAAGTCATTTTCTGCTGTTCAAAGTACTTTTCTTTTCTTTTTTGAAGAATATTTCAGGAGTGAATCTTAGCAAGTTTGAAACATCCCTCTGAGGAGTTTGCTTTTCCTTTGCCACAAAAATCAATATATTCCATTCCAGTAGGTATAAATTTACCTTTTCCCCAATCATCTTCTAGTCACATGAGAATATTTCATCAGAAATAGTCGATTTAAGAAGGACAAGGGATTTTTTTAATTTAGAAGGATCCAGTATGACCCCACCCACCATGGCCCACCCTAAGGGGACTTGGCAAATAGGGTAGTAGAACATATAATCACCATCCTTAAAATCCAGAACTATTTCAACAAAATAAGACAGTCCAGGAATTTCATAGAAATTCATTAGGATTCGTGGCATACAAATTGATCGTATCATATGGTCAATGGGTCGATAAACATTCTTTCCATAATGAAGGAGTTATAGGACAAGTACTGGGAAGTTCAAAGACAACTTCTAAAAGCTATGTGGGGGTTGCTAACTGTCTTCTGGGCAAAGGTACTTACCAAGCAGAATTTCAGTGCCTGATCAGCCTCATTTTAACAATTAGTTCTGATAATAACAACTTATGGACAGTATAGTCTGCACACAGGGGACAAAAGTTATATGCACAGGTATTTACTCTTATTGGGAATGCATGAAGTAAATTTTTGCCAGGATTATAGAAAGGAACCAGGTGAATTCTTAAATTTTGACTCTTTCATTTGGGAGAAAAGGTGGCTGAGTGGTAACGTTAGATTCATTTGGTGAGTCCTGGTTGCTCTAATGGAGTTTTGACCATCTTGAAAAGATTTTCTTATGACAGAGAATGCCCCATTATGTCAAGGAAATCATGACTTAAACAAATTTTCTACTCACAGAGGCTCCCCTAAAGCATTGATCTGGGGAAACCTAATAGTGTTTGCTTAGATTTTTATCATTATTCTTACCTCTTTCCTGGTTCCTTTCACAATGGTGATGCAAGCCATGTATAGTTGATGGGTTAGTTAATAAACACAATTTCATTCTTCCATTCAAACAGTTAGGGAAAGAATAGAAAATATATGGAGAGGGGAAAATATGAAAGAGGGATTCTTAAAAGTTACATTTAAATTTTCTGTGAGGGCAAAGTTTCTATTTTCTCCATTGTACCCCAAAACTATTTTTTTAGAAACATAGTCATTGTACTGATGGAAGTCCTTTGGTGCTTTACTTAATTTCAGTAGTTGCTCTTAACTCTATACAAGCCTTCAAAAATCATCTTTTTATTAAAATATTTTAAATTACCCACTGAGTGTGTTGCTGATATCACCCAGGCCCCTAATTAATGCTGGTAGTGTGGTGTAATTATCACCACCTAGTAGCAGAGAAGGCAAACGTAGAGCTGTCTAGCTTGGTTTTGTGTCTTGTGAGATACTATGCAATCTGCTGGACTAATAAAAGTCCTTACTCTTAGAAATTAAAAAAAAAAATCATGAAACAAGGACTAGAACTAGAGTCTTCTCATTCTACAAGCCTTCCACTTGACCATGCCAATATTTCTCTTCAGTTCTCTTGGATTCAGTTTGCATATCTAAATTTTTGAAATGAGAGTTTATGAAAGTAAATGCTTACAGAGGATACTTCCTTTTCTAAAACTTAATAATAGAATAATTACTATTAGTGTAATATTTTGCACTGTTGATGGGCAAGAGTATTTGGACATTTTCCATATTTCAGAGGCAATAAGAATAGAAAAAATTGGGGTGGTGCCTATGGCTCAATGGATAGGGCACTAGCGCCATATACCAAGGGTGGCAGGTTCGAATCTGGCCCTGGCCAAACTGCTACAAAAAAATAGCCGGATGTTATGGCAGATGCCTGTAGTCCCAGCTACTCTTGAGGCTGGGGCAAGAGAATTGCCTAAGCCCAGGAGTTGGAGGTTGCTGTGAGCTGTGATGCCACCACACTCAAAAAAAAAAAAAAAAGAATAATTTTGCATTAAATTTCTGTTTTTGAATTCCCCACTTTCTAACTAAAAATATGTATCCATACAAGGTTGACTTTATTGTATGATGTGAAGGCCAAATTTAAAACTTCAACTAGATTTCAAGTTGTTTTAGTGAATTCTGATATTAGAAAAATTACTACTATCTTAAGTGTCTTTATATTTTTAAAATTCCAATATTTACATAGTTAAAATTTTAAATAATTTTAAATAATGATAGAGACCCCCAAATAATGATAATTAACAGTTACTATGAGCTAGCTGTGTTCTAAATGGAATTATTGCATTCAGTAACTCATTGTATCCCCCTAGAAAACATATGAGGATAGTAAAAGTAAATATTTGTTTTATTACAGATGAGGAAATTGAGGCAAAGAGATACTATGTAATTTTTTCAAAGTCACATGCTAATATAATCCTTCCTCTTATAGATTAAAAAAAATTAACAAATAAAAACTGCAACGCAGAATAACTGAATTGAGCTGCTAAAAGCACAGTTGGGAGGTTGATCAGTGCCAAAGATAAGACTAGAACCTATTTTTGTATAGTCTCCATCTTCCTATGCTGTTCCTCATGCCAAAACTGTGGTGAATTATTAAATCAGTGTAATGTAATGTTAAAGGAGTTTTAGAATAAAGAACATATATATTAACCAATGTAAAATTCATTAGCTGACCTCTAATTTATTAAGATAATGATGCTATTTTTTTTTGAATGTTTGGCATATATAATTTCTAGTGTTTATTTCACTTCAATTTCAAACATACTCAAACAATTTTGAAATATACTTTTAGTTGAATGTCACAACATCTGTTGGAAAGACAGGGAAATGTAAGGAATTGCTCAGGCAGATTTCATCTTAGAGTTGTATTTAGACAGAATGAGGTCTTGACTTATACATGAAACAATTGTTTTTTTTTTTAACCCTCAAAATGCCAAAATATGGAGCAACGTTTCCATCCCCCAAAATAAAACATATATTTATTATCCACTAAAAACTAAACATTAAAAATGAAAGCTTTCAGCAAAAACAAATAAAAATTATTAAACAAGCTTAAGTTAACTTTCTATAATTATTAGATGTTCACTCAACATCAATTGTAAAATGCTTAATAAGGATGACATTCAAGTTATTTTATGACTTGGTCCCAATCTACTGTATTAGTTGAAAGTTCTATCACTCCATTCATACCCTACATCTAGAAACCTCACATTCAAATTACCACAGAATCGAAAATAATGTAGTGACCAAAGCAAGCCATGTGTTTCATCATAGTGATGTAAGTGCATATTAAATCTAAATAAAGGAACTAACTATTTTTTTACTTCCTGAAAGTAATACCTTTGTTCTTTCTTATTTATATGTCCACTTTAGATGAAAAGATTGATAAAAACATATAAATATCTTCTTAACTTCAGTATTTGAAAAAGAAAAAAAAGATCAGTACAAGATTGGTCTTAAATGGTGATGACTTCAAGTTTCATTATCAGGATACAAAAAAAAGAGTAATTGACCTTAGAGTAAAAGGAATGTTACATATAAAATATGAATGTGCTACTGGGATCCAGACACATTCTGTCATAAGGTAATATACTCCTTAAAGTAGTATAGGTCTGCTGTTACAGGACCTTCCAAAAGTTTAAGAATATCTGGAAATCTAATTTGTGGTGGAGGGTGATGTTCGTAATTGTTTTACGTACAAAGTAATAAATGAAGTGCTAGAAAGCTATGCCTTTGTAGATTTCCTTGTAGATATTCTACAAGGAAACGTGTCAGAAATGGACTTACTACTAAGCAATATGCATAGTAAATGAGTGAATTACATAATATTTGAAAATATGATAACTTCTATGTAGAAAGACTAAGGCACCATAAAGGAAATAGGCAATGATGAGGGGGTTGCAATTTTATACAGCATGTTTAGTCAGTGTGACAATGAGTTGAAACATATGAAGAAATAAATGACGCTGATATCTGAGGACAAGAACTGCAAGCAGAAGAAGCTACAAGTGTAAAAACTACCTTCTAATGGAAGGGCAATGAAGTCAAAGTGGCTGCCGCGAAGTGAAGAAAATGGGCAATGAGGCTGGAGAGGCAAGGCTAGTGTGAGCAATTCTTGTCCGTTCATGTACAGAACTGTAAGTAATTTAGTTTGTTTCTTAATAAAATAGGGATCCATTGAAAAGTAATTTTTTTCTCCAAGTGGAATCTCAAGCTCCTGAGGGCTGACAACCATTTATTTCTTCTTTTTCTTCTTCTTCTTTTTTTTTTTTTTTTAAGCACTATGAGTTTCAATCTGGACCTTCTTGTGTGCAGCCAAATTCATGTGGCTTCCAATTTCTGATTTTTGTTGCTAAAATGTATTTTGTTGTCTCATTCGTTCATAATTATGCCTTGCATTTAAAATAGTATTTATGTTACATTTGAAATATTTTTTTCTCATTATCTTGCACTGAATGTTCACATAGCCTATTTCCCTTTTTTCCATTAATTTAGAGGATTCCCCAGCAATTCCTACTCTGCCCTAGCTGAGTTTTGCTTCCTGCTATTTTATGCTTCCTCGGGCCGCAGCTTGCTCTTCTGTGGATTTGACCCTGATTAGACTGTTAGAAACTTTCTTTTTCCCTGCTTACTTGCAGTTTGTGTGGAGTGGAGCATGCCCACTGGTATTTAATCAATCTGTATGCACTGTCAGACCGAGCATTCCTTCTCCCTGGGCCTTCTGATTCTTCCCATTATAAATGTTGACTCTCCAATCAACTTCTCACAGGTTTGGCACTCTTCTGTGAAGGAAATAAAATTAATCCACCCTGTTCCATGGCAAACCTCTACTGATCAAAAGCTGACTTACTAAAACATTTTTAAACAGAGAGCTAGAGAGATAGCTTTGGAACACTTCACTGTTGGCAGCAATGTTATATTCTTTTTCCGTTTGCAAAATTTTGCCTGCAGAAAATGGAACGGCTACTCATTTAGATGGGACACTTGTAGGTAATGAGATTTTAGAATTTAAATGAGAAAGACATTTAAGCTCTTTTGCTTCTAAATTTTCAAGTTAAATGGTCAAAACAGTCATCACATATATACTTCCACTGAGGGCAACCAACTTGCCTCAGGCCATTAAAACCAGAGCTAGAGTCTTCAAATTTTGACTCTAGATAGATAATGAGTTGACTAATAATTCATTTTGCTACTGATAAGACAACACCTCATTGTCAATTAAAGTGAATACATTACAATTTCCTACTTTATTTAAAAAGAAATTAGATTAAATACAATATTTTGTGTTAAGTATTTGCTAAATAAGAAAGCACTGAAATAAGTCATATTCTAAGGATAAATAATAGTGGATTCCACCTTACTGAAATGAGATATTAATAATTTCTATATAAACTACAGACTAAAGGAAATCATCTCTCAACAAAAATTAGTTTGTTTTCCTGTAAAGGTGGTATCATATTGCAGATCAACAGAAAATCATTATGTAAAGCTCAAATTAAAGAAAAATTATGATGAACCATTTTTAGTAGAGTCTCAGTTTTGGACACATTGAAATGTTTCTGTAAAATAAATTCCATGGATATTTGGTTTACATAAATTATTCTGAACACAATTCTTTATAAGAAAAATCGATGTTCTGGAATCATTCACTTTCTAATATGAGAGATTTTATGGGAATCCTGAAGAATTAGTAAAAATAACAATAAGGAATGACACTAAAATGCATTCAGATTATATTGGATGATACAGAAATTTTTTTTTGAAATAGACAAATATTCTGAAATGCTTTCAGCATTACTTTAACCTTTAAAGAAAAGATGCCTACTCAGATCAATTATGTCAGATTAAGTGAAACCACACAATTTGAGAATTAAGGAAAATAAAAAGAATCTGGGAATCAATGGACTAGATTGTTACTATCAAGACATCATACTAGATAACTTTTCATAAAGAGAGGTTATTTTTAAACAAAAAAATAAATGTCATTGAATCATCCTAGCCATTCCAATCAGAACATACACTTTTTCTTATGTGATTTATTAGTGCTACATCATCATCTTGGGAGGATGTTAGGGCCATCCGTATCTTTGATATTATCAGAGCAAAGAAAGATAATGTTTTTCACAATAATCTTATCAGTTGCATTAAAATCGTCAGATAAAGAAATTTAAGTCTGGACTTGTTAAATGATTTCATCACGGTCATCCAGCTACTTAAGACCAGAAATTGACCTCTTCCATCACTCTGCCTGATTACTAATGAAACACTATGTTTGTTTTTCCTTAATGCATTTTATGCTTGTATCTTATTTTGGTCTTATTAATGACCCTTTTTGTTGGAAGATATTTTAGCAGTGTTTCAATTCCATTACTTGACATTGGTCTCTTTAGGAGTTCCATTTCTTTCTGATTGAGCCAAGGGAGGTGTGTACTTTCCTAAATTTGTGTGTTCCCTCCACGTTCTCTAGTTTATGAGTATCGAGTTATTTTAGTATTCAGAGATGATGTTTTGTATTTCTGTCATATCAGTTCTGATTTTTCCTTTTCATTTCTGATCATTATCTGATTAGAGACCTTTCTTTTATGTTTCTGGTTAATCAAGTAAGAGACCTGTCCATTTTGTTTGTTTTCAATTCTTTTTTATTAATTTCAACTTCCATGGCCTTTGGTTACTTTATAAGATAGTCATTTTTGTAGTGTCATTGTGATTGTTAAATTAAAAGTCATTTGCTTAAAAATGTTTATAATTTCTAAGGAGAATATAGAGGGCAGGAAATATTATAAAGATAGATAATGAGTTGATATTATTCATAAATTATTTTAACATCACCATGTCATACTGGGATCAAATAATATATTTGAGATTGATTCCTTTCTTTTTCTTTGTCCTTCCTTGATATAGATACTGTAAGTTGGAGAAGTGCATATGTGAAAGGTTGGATTTTTGCCAAGCAAAAGCCTGAACATGGCAATCAATAAATGGCTCAGAATGTTGTGTATCATCATGTAAGGAACAGATAATAAAAACACACACGCACACGAGAAAAAAAATAATGATTCTGTTCAAATGATAGGACAGTTGAGCAGTGTTAGGAAAAGTCAATTGCAGGTACGGGTATAAGAGAAAAACATCAGTTTTGAGGTCTGGAGCAGATTGCCCCTATGTTATTCTCTTCTGGTGAAAACCTTGGTGAAAATTTTTGGCTTGCACTATGATGACTTCAATAGTGAATCTTCTTTACATTGGTAAGAAACATGAGAAAAATGACTTTATTCACAGCTATGAACATGTATATAAATAGAAAATGTGTGAAGAAGTAATGCAATTATCCCAATAATTTGAGAGAAAAGTAATATGCCTCCCATCATGTGACTTTTCACAGACGATGTATGTATTTTTTTACGTTTCCTTCTTTTATTTTACTTTATATTACTGTTTTATTTTGTCTTTGTTATAATTCTTTAATTCTTTTAAAGGAAGATGGTAGACTAGGAAGCAGTTTATATGAAATGAAGGAAGATTTGGGCTAAGTTCAAATACAAATAGTAAGGCTTCAAAAGTGTTAGACAAGGTTATAATAACCTTCATAAACATGTCCATTTCCTTACCCACGCAATTATGAACACAAAATGAATAATGCCTTAAAAATCAACATTAGACACTTATTTCTTGAAATGAAAAAAAGATATGTGTCAGGTCTTTTAAAATTTATCATAGGTGAAAAAAGGAAGGATTTGCAAACAAGAGAAAGGAAAAATTGTGAAGACACCTGATAAATTAAGATCGTCCATCCAGTAATGCTAAGAAGATGGGAAATTCAGGCAACTGAACCTAAGGTTTGCTTAAATTTTATGTACATCTAGATATGGCTTAATATTTGATGCTGTTTACCAGTTGGATTATACTTACTATGCATCGAATAAAACCCCAAGTTTAGATAGTTGGGGTTTCATTATTCCAGAGCAATGTGTCAACTTTTTGTCCTTACCCACAGAAACATTCCATAGTAATTTCTCTTTAAACCAAAACACTTCAGATTAATTGCCAAGTTTTATTCTACTGAAGTAAGCTAAAAATCCTTCCAAAACACTAGCCTATGTTCACACATTAAAGACCATTGAAAGACTTTTTTTTTTCCTTTCCTGCTTTTATTTGGATCAAATTTTCACGATGTAGTATCTTAGTATCAGGGATATATCTGACAGGAAAGCTGGAGAGTTTTGTTTTCACTCAGTTTCACCTACTGCAGTAGTTGAGTACCAATTACAATAGGATGTAACGATCAAGATCAAGTGCACAAGACTTGGTCTGAAGAG
The DNA here is from genome assembly GCF_000181295.1 of Otolemur garnettii. NCBI lineage: Eukaryota > Metazoa > Chordata > Mammalia > Primates > Galagidae > Otolemur > Otolemur garnettii. The sequence goes on from NW_003852435.1 coordinate 14,564,693, forward strand.
TGTCACATATATCCCAATGGCACAAGGCTTTTTGCTTCAAGAACAGAAAGTCAGCTAGATTAAATTATTATACATTCAATCAGTTTTCTTGGTTTTGTGGCTCTGAGAGGTTTAAGAAACTTGCATCACTGGCACGTGCTTTAAGTTGACAATATTGGATCACTTGTGGCTCCATACACAAAAAATAATGTTCATCATAAACCCATTTGTCCACATAAGCACTACTACTGACAGGGTCTGAATTGAAAATGACACGGGTAGACAGGGTGTGGGGCTCATGCCTGTAATCCTAGCACTCCGGAAGGCCGAGGCGGAGGCCAGTGGATTGCTTGAGCTCAGGGGTTGGAGACCAGTCTGAGCAAGAGTGAGACCCCCATCTCTACGAAAAATAGAAAAACTAGCCTGGCATCCTGGTGGGTGCCTGTAGTCACAGCTACTTGGGAGGCTGAGGCAAGAGGAGGGCTAGAGCCCAAGAGATTGCTGTGAGCTATGATGATGCCATGGCAGTCTACTTAAGGTGAAAGAGTGAGACTGTTAAAAAAAAATGCTTAACCAACAAAATCTATTATAATAAAAAAAAAAAAAAATGTGCCAGTACACGTAGTATTCATCTGCTCCAAGCAGTAGTTCATTTGGGAAAATGTCCTTAAGACCTAAACTTCTAGAGATGAGACTGTTTCTCTGAGATTTATGTTTAATTGCCCTTATAAGAGTAGCTTCTCTTGAGTCTTAGACTGAAGGTTGTGTGATCATATTCTGATTCATTCTTTTAGCCAAGAATTCCAGTTTCAAAATACTTTCAGAAACCTATGTCATAGTATCACAATATTTGTCATGATATGTGACTAAAATCAATTAGACAAGATATGCTTGGATACATTACAGTTAGTAGTAATAATAACAACAAATTCAGAGCCATATATTAAACAAGCCCTATGTCTCACACCTACATATGTGTTAGCACTATCATAAAAATGTTTTTAAATATTTGAGTTCTTATCCTAATTGGGACACTCAACTTCTAAGGAACTTACCTATGGTCAAACAGTTAATAAATGATGCACATAAAATTTTAACTCAGTATGTCAAGTTCAAGGCCTATAATACTTTTGCCACCTTGTGCTGCTTTTCAAAACTCTGAGCCAGGACAGAAATCAATAGAGATGTCTTAATTTGAACTTCTACAATTAACAAGTATTTTCTTACTATCTCTCTGATAAACAAGAATTTATGCATTGTTTATAAAAACTCTATTCAAAGGATTGCATGATGGAACTCACAAAAACAATTGAAATACTTTATCTTACTACATAAACTGAAATAAAAAACAATTGTTCTATAATATGGTAAATGTTAATTATTCTTTTATGTATCAGGTTGCTTTTCTTGCTACTAGGAAGGGAATCCTTTATTTTAAAAGAAATATTCATTTATGAAATAGTTTTTATTAGTGCACATATTAGATACATATCTTTGAATAGGAAAGATAATTTTATAATATTTGTTATTAGAGCATTTAGTACTACTGAAAATGTACTGTTTACCATGTATAAGAACTTTTAATGCTCTATTTTCTTCAATATTTGGTGCTACAGTGTCAAGTCCATCATAACATACAATAAAATATCCTTTTTAAAGAAGCATTACTCCTTTCTAAACCTGGAAGATCTAAGAACTCTGCAGGTTTCAAAAGAAAAGCAGCAAGCCTACAAGGGTTTGTATCCTCACTTTCTCTCCGTGTATCAGTATTTACCTAAACAATTAAATATGTAGAACTATACCCCTTGGAACCAGTTAAAAATAACTCTCCAGGTTAGCAGCAGAATGTCTGATTATATTCCACCACATCCAGTGGGATCTTTGAATAACTGGGCTACAGTGTTTGGATACTCATTATTCACCATACCCTTCTCTGGTTGCATCCTATGATCTCCACGACATCAATATATCTATATATAATTTTTCTATTGTGGAACTAGGGGAAGAGGAGAACAAGAAGGAGGGTGAAAAGGATAGAGTAAAAGAGTAAAAAGAAGAAAATATCTTGGCTTTACCACTGTGCTGGATGAAATTTAGTTTTCCCCAAACACTCAGCTGTCCATCAGACGTGGTCAATATTGTTAGTGGAAAATACAATGTCGGTTATTGATTTAATTAAAGAGGAGTTGAGATAAAGTTAGGTTATGCAGAAGGAAACAAAATCACAGGAGAGATTCAGCTGAAGTGAAAATGTGTATCAGAGAGACCAGGGAAGGGAATCTGCAAAGAGAATAGACAGAAGACTTTAAAAAGGGTGGTTGACAGGTTAACAAGCAAGAATTCATAGTCATTGCAGTTGGCTGAAATCTTAAGTGGTTCATTATGTAAGAAACAACTTTAAGCAAGCATAATAAAGAATTTTCTCCCCTTGGTGGTGCTTTGCCACTCCGTACGTTAGACTCCTCAATAAGAAACACAATTCTGCTATAGTTTTCTTCTTCAAGGACACAGAGATCATGGCTACTGCATTATAAGATTATAAAATATCAATGACACAGTGTAATATAAATTGATATCATAGAAAAATTATTTTTCTCCTTATACAAAATAATTCAAATAAAGACTTGCACTTTCCTATGATGTGGCATAAGTTAAACATTAGAGACAACATAATGACAGACGTAATAGTTAAATGCTGTTGAGCTATCTTTTAAATTCTCTAGGTTGGGAGAGGTTATTTGATCTTTAAAAAGTAATATAATTGAAAAAGAAAGATTTTATACTGGAATTTATTAAAATTATATATTTACTCCTTATTATTTGTAATGACATGAAAACCACCCCAACTTCAGGTTTAATTTTGTTTAAAAATGGATAGTAAGAAACCCTATCCCGGAGGGTCATTTTGAGAGACACAATGAAATAACACATGTATCTTGCACAGAGGCTAAAAGAAGATTTATGTAGCTAAACATCTATTATCACAGATCCATTTTTTTATTTTAAATACCATTCATTTGATGCATAATTAATTATCCATAGCCATTATATCTCCCTTGGGTTCTATTATGGGAGTCTTTTTAACATATTCTTACGGGTACAAAACATATTTAACACATATTTAACTCACTCATATTTAACTCATATTTAACACACTCAATTCTCACTCCTTCCTAACCTCCTGCTCCCTCCTTCCTCCTATTTTGCTGGAGTATCACCATTCCCTCACATTACTAATACCAAAAATTCATAGAATAGCCTCTGTGGAACTAATTCTCAGCATTTCCACAGAAAACACTAAATTATGCCCTTTTTCTGTTGACTTATACAACATTGTAACTATTCTCATTCCGTTCTCTATTTCTTATTTGAGAATTTGATCCCACAATCCCAGTACTGGGTATCTACCCAAAGAATTCCTTTTATCAAAAAGACATTTATACTTGAAGGTCTATTGCAGCACATTTCATAATCACAAAGATGAGGAATCGACCCAAGTGTCCACTAATTATGAGTGGATTAACAAAATGTGGTATATGAAACAGACTGCCTGAATATTACTCAGCCATGAAGGATTATTTAAGGTCTTTTGCAAAAGTATGGGGGAAGCTGGAGACCGTTGTCTTCAGTGAAGTGTCTAAAGAATGGGAGGAAAAAACATCACATGCACTCGTTATTAAACTGTAAATAACTGGTGAGCACATGTGCATAGAGGGAAATCAAGCAGGTAGGAGAATGGGTAGGGGATAGGATAAATCCTACCTAGACACAGTACAATGAATGCTATGTGGGTAATGGCATACTTACAACCCTGCCTCAAGCAAAACGAAATTGATACAAGTAACCAAAACATTTGTACCCATGTAATATTTTGAAATAAAAAAGAAAATAAGATAATT
>NW_003852435.1:14570475-14571495 GCF_000181295.1 Otolemur garnettii
CCCAACAATAGCCCTCAGAGTTAGGCAGAGACAGATTGGAGGAGGCCATTATTTCAGTATTTTCCTATGGTTTCTCAACTAAAATGTCTTACAGTAAGAATGCAACTAGTATATAATAAGTAAGTGGTTGCTTCGTTTTGTTCTTTGTGTTATTTGCTGTATTCTGTCTTTTGATAATTTAACTAATATTCATTTAATGGCTAACATGTGAACATCTTTTGGATCCTAGTCAGTTACTTGTCATTATTTATAATATGTGATTTTGTGAAACATAGATTATATACATTTTAATAACTGACAATTACTGGCATTTTGATAATTTTCCTCATTTTCACTACCTTTGTACATGTTATTCTAATCCAAATCCCTTATATGGTACTAAGTTGTTTTCATTGTGATAATGATTAGTAGCTTTTCCACACAATTTCTCCTTTCATCGGAGGTATAGTATAAAGTAGCATCATTCTGCCCCATATAGAATGCTTACAGATTTCCCTTTGGCTTAAATATTTACCTCTTAATAGGTGTCTGGAATGGGATGAACAAAATATTCTCTTTATACTTGTCTTTCCTCCTTTGGAATGCTTTGGAATAGGTTTTTTCCTTATGAATTTCTCAAACTGAGAGGAAAACATGGTACCAAGATTAGATGTACAAAAAACAGAAAGAGGATTGGACTTTTCAGGACTGTTCTGGGGTTTGAATTACATGTTAGTAAAGAATGTCACAAGTTCTGCCTTTAAGATGCATGAATCATTCTAATTATTTTACTAAGGAAGAAAATCAAGTTTTTAGGATGAAGCCAAGGAGAAGATTGAAAAGATTTCGTTTTCCTTAAATAACATCCTGCATTAAGTATTGAGGGAATGTTAGTATCGGAAACAATGAACCAAACCAGTGCTTTCTGAATTAGCTCCACAGGGAAGGCAAGGGAAAACTGTCTTAAAAATAGTGATGCCTGAATCCCACCTTAGAACAATTCTTTTGTGGGTGAGACCTGTGCATCAATGTTTTTTTTTT
>NW_003852435.1:14574448-14601351 GCF_000181295.1 Otolemur garnettii
CATTCAATACCCTCGTCCTAACTCAGAGTTTTTCAACCTTTTTTATTTCACAGCACACTGGTACCTACAAAATAAAAGTAAAAATATATATATATCTTCTGTACTTTGAACTTTTTTTCAAAAATAATTTAAGTAATGACCTTTAAATTTTTTTGCAGCACTTCTATGATCCTCTTACAGCACACCAGTGTGCCATGGCTTACAGGTTGAAAATCACTGTTCTAGCCATTTGAAGCCATATAATAGATTATTATTAACTCTACTTATCCTAAGTTACTATGTAACACTAGAAGTTAGCACCCCTATCCAGCTGTGATTTTGTATCCTTTAACAAATCTCTTCCTATCTACCCCCTCCCCAACCTTCCCAACCTCTTCTACTTTTGAGTTCCATGAGATCAGTGTTTCTTAGATCCAGTTTGTGAATGAGATCATGCAATGTTTCGTTTTCTGATTATTTCACTGAATGTAACATCCTCAAGTTCCATCCATGGGGCTGCAAATGACAAGATTTGATTCTTTTTTATAACTGGATACTATTCCATTGTGCATATTTGCCACATTTTTTCCTTCATTTACCTGTTGTTCAACACCTAGGTTGATTCCATATCTTAGTTTTTGTGAATAGTGAGGAAATATACACGGGAGCACAGACGTCTCTTCAATTTACCCATTTCTTTTCCATTGGATAAATTCCAACTAGTGGGATTGCTGGGTCATCCAGTGTGATTTTCTGGGGAACCTTCATGCTATCCATTGCAGTGGCTATCCTAGTTACATTCCTACCAACAGTGTGTAAGAGTTTCTCTCTCTGCATTCTAGCCAGATTTGTTATTTTTAGTCTCAACTGGGGTGAGACAATACTTCCTGTGGTTTTGATTTGCATTTACTTGATGATTAGTGATGTTGTACATTTCCCCCTATATTTTTATATTAATATTTTATTGGGTAAATAGTTTGCAAATATTTTCTCCTATTCTGTAGTTTGCTTTTTCACCCTGTTATAATTTTCTTTCTGTGCAGAAGCTTTTTAGTTTGATATAATCTCATTTCTTTATTTTTGGTTTTGTTGCCTGTGCTTTTAAGGTCTTTCCCAGAAAAAGGCCCTGAAGTGTCTCCCCTATATTTATTTTTAGTGTTATAGTTTTGTATTTTCAGATCTTGTGTTGCATCTTTGATCCATTTTGAGTTGATTTTTGTATAAAGTGAGAACTGGAAGTCCAGATTCTTCTTCTGCATGTACGTATCCACTTTTTTCTTAACCGTTTATTGAAGAGACTCCACTCCCTTTCCCCAAAGTGTTCTTGGTGTCCTTGTCAAAAATAAATTGACGAGGAGCTGACACCCTTTCCGTCTTCATTCTGCATTTCCCCTCTATTAAAGTCTTTCCTTGTCACTGGGGGGAAGGAGAATAAATTGACTGAAGATACGTGGATTAATTTCTCACTTCTCTATTCTGTTCCATGGGACCCTGTGTCTACTTTTATGCCATCACCATGCTGTTTTAGTTACTGCAGCTTTGTAGTTTATCTTGATGTCTCCATTGTGTGATGTCTCCATTGTTATTGTATTTGCTTTAGATTACGTTGGCTATTTTAAGTCTTCAGTGGCAGCAAATCTATAGCTTAGGGGAAACACTGAACTCACTTGATTGATTTTAATGTCTTATGGTCACTGAAATAAACGTCTCAGTGAAAAATAAGTTCAGAAATATAAAATATAAAAATAAAAATGTTAAATATTTGACAGGCCTGATGTAAGACCAGAGTTCTGTACCCTCTTTATTAAGGTGACCAGATTTTAACATTGGTAAAGCAGGACACCATTGACAGGGGGAGTGGGGGGAGGTGTTCTTAATTAAAAATGTGGTCTATATAGAGCAACAAAAATTTTCATAGAACACAAAAATAGTATTGTAATTTTTTTAAATTTCAACATAAGTACAATTTACAAATATAATACATTAAAAAATTATGTATAGTATTATTTTATTCTTTGGCATATTTCTCGACGAATTCTAACAACTGATCAACAACAAGAACTTTGATAAGCAGTTTTCGATAATCAGTTCTCAACAATTATTTGTTATTATTAAAGTTTAACATTATAAAATTAACAAAAATAATATAAAACTCATATCCTGGTGAAATAGCCACATGGCAGCCGAAAACCGTATATTCCCTTCCTGTTCTCCCATGTTCCCTAGCTTGTTGTGCATTCTTTCCAAAAATTGGGACTTTATTAAAACGCACTGGATGCAGGACAAATTGTTAGAAATCTGGCCTGTCCCACCAAAAGCAGGGCATCTGGTCACCTTACTCTTTATATTAAAATGTATATAGGATATTTTTCAAAGGAAATATAATATTACTATATAATACCTTTATGATTTTTTTAAACTTCTGATTTCATAAAAATTATTAAATATCACTATTTATTAAGATAGTCCTTTTCACAGAAATATGTCAAGTGTAAAAAGTACGAAATTAAATTGTTTTTTATATCCAGAATTTAAAAAAGATATCAAATTTTAAAAAGGAAAAGGTTCCAATTCAAATTCTACTATAAAATAAACCTTCAAAAATAATTTAAAATCTCTGTGCCAATGTGTTTTTACTTTTATACTGTGAGAAATGAAGCTAGATCATTTATAATCCTCTTTTAAGAATGGAATTTTATAGCCATTAAATAGGTTATATCCTGCTTCAAATACTTTGTGATGAAAAACTGTACATGGTATACTTAATTAATTAGCCAGTTAATTAAATCATTTAATATTCTCACTGGGATAACTGAAGTGACACTGACTAATACTTAGCTTAACTAGAATGGTTATTTACATTACATTTATTATATGCATTAAATATATTAAGAGACAAGGGCATTTTGTGACATGATTCATAATAGTTTGGTCAAGGGATAAGACTTTAAATACTGGATAAACCGCCTGTTTTTCTGAATGAGCCTCTCCCCAAAAACATTTCTGGACAATATCTTGTTACTAATTTAGCACTTTCTAGAAGTATTTCCAATTTCTATAAACAGTTAAATAGGGGTGGCGCCTGTGGCTCAAAGGAGTACGGCGCCAGCCCCATATGCTGGAGGTGGCGGGTTCAAACCCAGCCTTCGCTAAAAATAATAATAATAATAATAGTAATATAGTTTAGATTAATATTATCAAGGTGAATAATTTTTTAAAATATACAAGATTTTTCCCAGCAAGTCCCAATAATTATGTTCAACAATTGCCAATGAATCAAGGAGAATCACTGAAAGAGGTTACAAACGTGGGCAGAAGCTATTGAAGCCATAATGACCTTTACTGTGTTCCAAACAATGAAACACAAATGAAGTAAATCTAATGAGGAGACAATTGGATTAGTAGGAGACAGCTCCTGAAAATGCAGTGATTAAGTCAGGTAAAAAATAATAAAAGTGCTGCTCTTGTACTTCCTAAGACACGAAAAAGCAATTATGCAAAGAGACACTTAAAAGCTGTGTGCTGCTAAGAATATAGTCTTAATCTTTCTTAATACCCCTTCCTTTTAAGTACCACTTTCCCAATATTTTCTTCATTTTAAATTCTTTTCAAAAATATCCCTTGTGTTCACTATCATGTAACATTTAGTGAATATATATGTATTTTTTGCCTACTAAGAAACTTAATACTGTTTTCACTGCCTTAAAACTCATACGTTTCTTCATCATTGTTAACTGGAAATTTTTCACAAATCCTTAATCCTTTACCACTCTTTCTCAAACATATACAGGATTTCAGGAACACGGAAAATAGGAATAACTTTCCTTTATTTTAAATACAATATTCTTGTTAATTTTGGAGAGTGACAAGACAAACATGGGCACTTCAGGATTCTATTTCATTTCTCATACTTTATTTATTTCTAATCTCTATCACCTGTCACCAGATCTGACATTATCTACAACCTTAGTATTTAAAAGCTACCTGGAATAAAAGTAATCAAACAAAGCCATTCAGGCATCCTCAAACTATGGCCCACGGGCCACATGCAGCCTGCCAAGGACATTTATCCAGCCTGCCAGGTGTTTTTGCCGCTGCTGCTTATCCTGCTTGGCCACTGTCTGTCCTTTTAAACTATAGTCCGGCCCTCCAGTGGTCTGAGGGACAGTGAATTGGGCCCCTGTTTAAAAGTTTGAGGACCCTGCATGGACTGGCACTGGGGATCATGCCTGCTATCCCAGCCATCTTGGAGCCAGAGGCAGGAGGATCACTTGAGCTCAGGAGTGTGTGAGACCAGCCTGAGCAAGAATGAGACTCTGTATCTACTAAAAATTTGAAAAAATTAGCCTGGGCCAAGAAATATATGCAAAAAATATTACTAATATCACTAATCATCAGAGAAATATAAATCAAAACCTCAATGAAATATACATTGTCTCACTTAAAATGTCCTTTATCCAAAAGATAGGCAGTGAAGAAGTTAAGAAAGGAAAACACTTGCACACTGTTAGTGGGAATGTAAATTAGCACAACCCCTACAGTTAATGGAATAGAAGTTCCTCAACTCTTCCTGAAAGTAGATCTGCCATATAATCCAACAGTTACACCATCAGTATATAACTGAAAGAAAGGAAACCAATGCATCAAAGGAACACCTGCATTCCCATGTTTATTGCAGCACTATTTCTAATATCCAAAATGTGTGAACACCAAGAGATCAATGGATAATGAATATGTGGTATATATTTGTACAGTGAACATTTTTAAGCCATAAAAAGGAACTCCAATCATTAGCAGCAATATAGATACAATTGGAGGTCACAATGTTAACTGGAACAAGCCCAAATACAAAGAGGCAAATATTACATGTTTTCTCTTGTATACAAAAGCTAAAAATAGGGATCTTGTAAAGATGGGGAGTAGAATGCTGGTTACTAGAGGATAAGACCTGTGGGGGGGGGGAGATGAAGGATTAAAAGATAGACTATTAATGTATTTATTAACATTGAAGTGTAACTTAGAAATGGTAAAGATGGTATATTTTATATGTATACTTTACCTCATTTAAAAACTATAAAAAGGAATTACATAAAAACTAGTTAATCTAAAAAACAATGTTTATCTTAATTTAAAGGTTGCTTTTAAAAGTCACAATTTTTTAAGAAAAAGTGTTTTGTAATATAGTTATTTCATTTATTTTCAATTAATATTCAGGAATATAATATTAGCTTTTACTGAAAGACACTTATAATAAAAATTTGAGTTTATCCTTAGAAGTCAAACTTCAGAGCTTGAAATCAGTTATTAGCACAGTGACATTAGGCTAACTTTGTTAGCTTAATTGGCCATAGTTGTTGAGCTACAGTGTGAATATAAAAGACTTAGAAGAGTGCCTGGTACATAGCAAATGCTGTAAGTTATTTACATTTATTAATTTCCTTACTTCAATTTTATGCCAAAAGCCATATATAGTTCCAGGCTTGTAAAATGTGAAACATAAATGTAATAAAAGGTGAAATATGAAAATTTGAAAACATTAAAGTTAAAAACAAAATAGACAAATCAGACTATCTCAAGCTCAAGAAGCCTAGAAATGGTCAAAACTGAAATGGAGAAAAACATGTAGAAGACTGAAAAATAAGGAGGGATGATATCCAAAAAAATAAAATGACAAAAGCTGGAAAGACAGGATAATGATCAAAGGGAAGTCTAATAATTAGAAAACTGAGGCGCAAGCTGGAGGATGCAAAAGCAGTCAAAGGAAAAAAACTGACAGACCAAGTAGAAATAGCCACAATGTGAAAAATATGAAGGGGAGATAAGTAAATTTAGACGGTAAGAGGTTTCTCCTTTTTGCTATTCAAATTGCACTTGAAACTTAAAAAAAAAAGAAAAACTTCAGCCTGTGGAAAAGTATGAAATGAGAATAAAATATTGACCATATGCTATATACTTTCAGTAGCAAGCTCAAAGTTCATTATGAATGAAGAAATAGACAGGGAAAAATATTTAAGACAAAAATAGGCAAAAGTTGGATGGGCTAAAATATGCAGATAGAAAGCAAAATGGACTAAAACAATTAAAAGAAAGAAAATGAGTTTATTGGAGACTACACCAGGAAGGATTTAGAAAGTAAATTTTCTATTTTAGAGTTTTGAATAAAGCATGTAAGAAATTTCCTGTGATGTTTTAAAGTATTTATATTTTTGTTTATTTTTCTGAACTAAAAAATATATTTGCCCCCTTTTTTTTCTCATTCTTCTCTAAGAAACCCTCATGCTGAGATTTTTTTAAATTATATCATAAGCATATAAATTTAATAAATATATTTTGACATATTTATCAATTTTGGCAAACAAAGATAACTTTAATACCAAATCCTACATATTTTTATAAACTAAAATTACCATATTTCTTGAACATTTTTTCAATGTATAGATATTATATTGATGACATGATTATTCTAGAACTAATGTTTATAAAATATTACTATATCTTAACACAATACTAATATGTAGTATAGGTTTAGACAAAATTCTTCCCTGATAGATACCTATATTTTATCTCTTTCATAATCTTGATTCAGATATTATGCAAATTAACTACAAAATCCTAGAAGTTTTATTAAAATATAGGAAATCATAGGAATAATTTAGGATAATTATTATTGATTTACAACATCTGTAAGTGAATTTTTTTGAGAGATTGTTGGTATATCGATTCTTATATTGAATACATTTCTCTCTTTTAGCTTAGTGAGACTACTTCATGTGTTTCTTGCTTGTTTCATAGTGAAAACTGTGTTAGGCTTTGTGAAACACTGTAATCAAAATTGACCAGTATTTAATAATTGGTTCTTCTCATTTCATCCAGAATTTTTATATCACTGATCATACTTACAGAATAGCCAATGTAATAATATGGTTGAGAGCAAGATATTAGAGCCAGACTCCTGGGCTTGAATGTTGTCTTCTGTACTTACTGATTTGTGATCTTGTAGTGATATTTATTCCCATGTGCCACAGTTCTCTCACCCAACAGTAATACAGTAATTATCTCAAAAAGTTTTATGAATATTATATGGATTAATTCATTTGAAACTGTTAGGAAAGATTTCAAGTGTAATAAGAACTCGGTGAACAATGGCAACGCCTACTCATTTAAGTAAACTCTGGCTTACTTTCATTTTCTTTCATTTCCCCCTATTTTTTTGTCTATTTGTCCTATTGGTGTTTAGTTGCTGGAAAATATCCCATTTTCCTTTCACAAAAGCCCCTGTTGTCTATCAGTGTTAGTCCTTTGTTATTTCTTATATGATTATTTTTCTATGCAGATTCTTGAAATATTCTTTAAAATAATTCAAAAATGTATATCTTTAGGGAATATATCATGGGCCATGATTTTCATATATAAGTACAAAGTGATTTAGCCCAATTTTTAATACACAAATATATTGGTCTCCTTTTAAAGGGAAATAATTTCCAAATGCTTAATGAATGATGTCAAAGTCTAGTATAATATTATATTTAAGAATAATTCAATAAGAAACCATGTCTTGGATTGTGAAATTCTCAAGCTGAGGAGAGAGACACAATGAATTACTGCTTTGACACTGAGTTAAAGTGCTCATGTAAGATTCCTCAGAACGGCTGCAGTGTATGTGCTCATCACACATAATGAAGGCAATGACCAAAATATATTAATCTGGTGACAATGGTAGATTTTAAAATTGCTGGTGGAAGCTGGTTCTCAAAGGAAAAAAAACATGTAAGCACCAACCAAAATCAGGTAATGACATAAAAAACTACAGAGACTACTTTGCAAAAATTCAGCAAATATCATCAATAAGATGTAAACTTGATCTATTGACTTGTCTAAAAAGTGCCTCTATACCAGATGAAAATCTACTCAACAAACTAGGATACACGATATGTGTTATGGCTGTTCATTTTATTTAAATCAAATTAAATTTGATTCTGTTTTTCATATAATTAGAGTATATAGATATGAAATGATCATCACAGGGGCCATTTCACTGTCTGTAATACCTGTATACTTGTAGCATTAGACAGAAAAGTAAAGATAATACACCATCACTCCATAACATACACACTGATTGGGTTACTCTGGTTTTCACTATCTATTCACTGAACCATTGACCAAGTTACCATTTTGTTTTCAAGGTCTATGACTTGAAAGTCAAGTTAAGTTCTTGACATAAAACAAACTGTTTGGAAACTAAAGATTGTATCTCCAAGTTTTACACCTTTCACAATATGTCCCACGGCTAGAGTCTCATCTTTATAGAGATGTGAAAACACAAGGTCGCCTTTTGATGAGCAATGCAGGTACTCTTGACTATAATATAGACAGAATCTGACATGTCTCTTTGGTGTTAGGAGGGCATGAGCCAAAGAATCTTATTTCTTATGGTAAGCTAGACTTCTCTACCTTTCTTAATTTAGGCAGTCTCTCCTCTCTGTTTTCCATTTTCTGGCTTACATGTATAAGTTTTTTATGAGAATAATCCTTTCAAGGGCAAGAACCTTCTCCTTCCTCCACAAAATTCAGAGAAAAGATTTTTTCGAAGACCTGCTTTTGTTTCTAAAACATAATCATCCTCAGAGGTACAGTAATATAAAGGGTCAGGCAATTTTTTTGAAGTAGTAAGATAAGTAGGGTAGGAAAAAATAGAGTATAAACAAGGAGGCACTATCTCAATAATTTACTATGACTTTATATTTAAACATATTATACTAAACAAAAAATGTTTATACTCTGGATCTGTAGAAACATGGAGAAAATTATGAAAAATTAGAGAAGATAAGAAATTCTAGGTCCACCAAAGCTGATTACAAATAAATGCCAAGGGAGGAGATTGCTGATTACATAAACATGTTTTTAATATTTTTCAATTCACAAATAATAAGTATACGTATCTATGGAATGCCTAGTAATGTCTTGATACACATAAGGTATAGTGATCAGATAGGATATACTATCTCAAATACTTATAACTTCCTTGTATTGGGAATATTCAATATTCTCCTTCCATCAGTCAGAGACTATATATTATTGGTAACTGTGGTATAACCCAGGTATAAGTGAGGACTTTACCTGAGTCTTATTCAGCTACCTATTATTAATATTAAAACAGACAAAAACCACAAAGCTCAAATTAAATGAGATGAAAGAAATTGTAGGCAGGGTAAATTTGTTTTGTTCTATTAATCAAATTTATTTTTACACCAAGATTAACAGAAAAATATTTGACCAAAACAGAAATGTCCTCAAATGCCCTTTTGTGGGCAATTCAGGAAATGCTCATAAACTGCTGAAACAAAACCTTAGCATGTGAGCGTCCCTCCTATTTTCAGTTTCCACTGTAGTTAATTCTGACTAATGGAGTATGATTTCTTAGTGTGCTGGAAATTTGAGAAACTATAATTGATGAATATTCTTGATGCAATATATTTAGTTCTTAGTACAATTTTAGCACCTCCAAGAAAAGATAATCAATTTCCTACTGCTGATTTTTTGACCAGGCAGCTGGAGAATAATAATATTTATCTTCTGTTCATGATTTACACTTTATTTAGAACCAGAAATATTTTTTAATAACATAAACAAAGGAAATATCCACATTCTAAGTCTGTCTCTTTATCTTTGTTTTATTTATCTTAATTCTTATAAGTTATACAGATCATTTATTAGACAGTGATATGCACCCTCAACATTATAATCTTTATCGTTTCTATTAACCATTAAAGATAATAGAAAGGTATGAGATCATCATCCTAAAATACCCTAAAATAGACATGAGAGATATAAATAGATCTAGAATAAAAGAAAAATGATAACTACAATGAGGAGAGAAATAGGAATCCAACAAAAAAACAATTAGAAATTGTAGGTGAAATATTCATATCTAAAATGATTATTAAATAGTTTAAAAGCAGAGGAGGTAATGAATGCCAGCTAAAAACCACCTTACTTAAAGCACAGACTAAACAATAGTGAAAATTCATAGAGACATTTTTATCTTTTGAACCATTTGATATTTTCTAATATTTTAATTATTGGAATTCCAAAATATAGAAACAGAAGACTAGAAAGAAACATTTGAAATGTCTTTCAAATTTGATGAAAACTACATAGCAACATTATGTAGAAAGCTCAAATCACCTCAAACAAAATCTGGGTAAAAATAAGAAAAGAAAGAAAGAAAAGAAAGGATAAAAGAAGGAATAAAGGAAGGAATGGAGGGAGGAATGAAAGAGAGAAAATTTTTTTTAAAAAACTAAACCATAAAAGATCATTATTGAATTTCTGGAAACTAGATTTTAAAAAAGTAAGAGAATGGTATGTTAGTGTATGCGTGTGTGTGTGTGTGTGTTTGGCAAAGTATTACAGACAGGCAAAAATATGAAAAGTAGATCACAGTGAAATGATATGTATTGTATGTGTGTAAATTACTGAAGGTAAAATATTAACTCTTAAGTTAAAATTTTATGTGCAGCAAAAAATTTCTTTAAAAATGAGGAAAGATAAACACAATTTATAGCAAAAGTGTAAGAAATAGTGGATTAGAATTTGTACTGTTAGGAGACCTGTACTGAGAAAAATATTAAAGAAAAATATTTCATATTAAAAAATATACCAGATGGAAATAACAATTTATATAATTAATTGAAAAGCACTGGAATTATTAATGCATGGTTAAATGTAAAAGTACACATTTGAAAAATTTGTGATTTACTGAAGTAATAAATTCTTTTAAATTAAAATTATTAAAATGTAATGTGGAGTTTATAACTTGTACAGGAGCGAAAAGTATGACAATAATTGCCTAGAGACCACAATTGGAGATATGAAATAAAATGTCACAATATTGTTACACTTAACATGAATAAGACGATATTTGAATAGAGATCATGATAAACTAAGAAAGTATGTTGCAAAATCAAATAAAGTAGTTATTTATAAATCAATGAATGAGATGATGTATGCTGGTCAATATGTATGAAAATATACTTGAAGTATAAAAGTAAAGGAATTTTAAAAGTAAAATGTTTGCTAAAATAGCATGTAAGTGTTATTTGAAATAAATCTGGTGGTGGTGACACTTAGGGAACGGCAGTGAATAATTTTCTGTGAACTATCTCTATACTGAAACAACCACTGAAGTGGTGAAAATTATCCAAAACAACCACCTAAAAGTTGACTAAAAGGAATGCAATAAATTAAAAAAAATTAATTCAAGAATATTTACAGAATCTCAGAAAAAGCAATGGGAATTTGTGACATTTAAGACAGAAACTGCTTTAATCTCCATTCCTATTCCTCAGTTTTATGATATAAAATATTTAATGAGTGTGTACTGCCAGGAAAACTGATGACTCTTATCATCTGCCCAGCTCCTAAACCTCGAAAAAGGCTCTATCCTGGGTAAGAGTGGTAGGTGATGGTAGCCAGGCTAAAAAACATGGGCTACCAATCACCTCATCATCCTCTCCTTCTCTTATTTTAAGGTGAATATTCCATGTCAGAAAGACTAATAGAGAAATCTCGGATTAAAACTCCACTGTTTGCCTTCCACAAAGGGCAGAGAAATAACTGTAGAAGACGAAGGCCATCTTGTCCACCATATCCACCTTCCATTCATTAGCACAGAGATTATACTCAGGGCAGAAATTCAAAACATGAGAACTATCAACTCTTATTTTCAGGCTGGATAATTTAAATTATTCTATATTTAAGTTTGATGATTCTTTTTTCTGCCAGCTCAAATCTGCTGCTGTACTGCTCTAGTAAATTTCTTTTTTACTTTAGTTACTGCATTTTTCAGTTACAAAATTTGTGTTTTATTCTTATGGTTTCTATCCTTTTAGAGATATTCTCATTTTGTTTTTACATTATTGTCCTGATTTCTTTGTATTATTTGTCCAAGATTTATTTTAATCCTTTCAACGTATTTAAGACAGTTATTCTGAGGAATTTTGATAGTAAATCCAATGTCTAGGCTTGTTCAGGATGGTTTTAATCAATTCATTTCATTTCACTGAATGTGCCATAGCTTCCTATTTCCTTGTATGTCTTGCAATTTTTGTTATTTTTAAAGCTAGATATTTGACTATTTCAAGATGGTAATAGAAAATCAGGGTTTTACATTTCTCAGACTCTGGTTTTTATATTCCTTACATATATATATTATATTCCTTACATATATATAATATACATAGTATTATATAATATATAATATATTATATAACAATATATATTATTGTTAATATATTGTGTATATATATATATATATATAAAATTGTTAAAAGCTATAGTCTTTCTAGTGACTTTTACTATTTTTTAAAGTGATTATATTCCTTGTCATGTGTGATCACTGAAGTGTCTGTTTCATAGATTGTATCCAACTTTGGTCTCTAAAATTTCTATCATTTTATTGATATTTTCTATTTTGTGAGATACTTACACACACTCTTTTTTGTCTTTAAGCATGGTTGCCATCTCCAGGAGTGACTCTTCTAGTGTTTTTCTGTTTTTGTATTTTTTTTTTCTTTTTTAGGCTAGGGATAAAGTTCAGAATGAAAATAAAGTGAAGAAAATGGATCAAGGTATAAGAATATGTTGAACATCATGAAGTACACAAGTATATCCTTATTGGAGTTTCAGAAGGAAAAGAGAAAGTGAACGGAAAAAAAAAATTAAAGAATTGAAGCAGAAAGATTTCCAAATCTGATGAAATATATGAATGCAAACATCTAAATCTCTCAATTAATCCCAAATAGAATAAACACAAGGACATAAAAATCTAGAAACAATACAATCAAACTCTGAAACACAAAGAAATAATCATTAATGCAGCAAGAGGAAAATGGAGTTTCACATATAATGTATTCTCACTACGACTAACAGTGCAGTTCTCATTAAAAACTATATTTCTAAGAACAATGATTATGAACCAAAGAAACAAAAACACAATTTACTAATATTCAAAATGGAAGAAGAAACATTGCAGATCTTACTAACATTAAAAAATGATTAGAGATTATTATTTTAAATGATGCAATTATGTCAATAATTAAGATAAACATGTCTCTGAAAAATCTGAATCATAATAACTGACATAGGAACATATAAAAATATGAATATCTTTATCTCTACAAGAAAAATAAATTTATAATTAAGTGCCTCATCCTTATCTCATCACAAAACTATAGGTCTAGTTGGCATCACTAGAGACTTCTTTAAAAAATTCTTCCAGAAAGGAGTGGAAAAATGAACACTACTCAACTCACTTATGAGGAGAATATTATGCTACACTAGGAATAAACACCGCGAAGGAAAGAGAACTAAAGATTAATATCCTTGATGAATATTCAAAAATACTTCACATAATATTAGCAAATAAAGGTTAACAACAAATGATTTTAATACTACTTCTGCAGTAAGTTCATTTTACCTAGAACAAAGTTAGATTTAAAATGGAAAATTAATAAATCTATGAATAAAATAAAGGAGAGAAAAGGTATAATGTTTATTTAGGACCTAAAATTAGGCATAAAAGAAAAAGTATCACTGGGCTTTTTCACCATAAATTTTTCTCATTGTCAAACAATTACATTTAAAATAGAAAAGGCAAATTATGGATATGGGTCGTATATTTCAATACAGGTATCTGACAAAGGCCTGGAATGCAAAATACCTAGTGAACACTGTACCTCACTGAGAAAACAAGTAAGCTTATTTTCAATGGCAACATTCCGTTGAGATACTTAAAGAAATAAAACATACAGCTGGCCAAAAAGCAGAACCAAAGACAATCAAAATCAATATTATCAAGAAAAGGAATGTTAAAACCACAATGAGATCTTTCTCATGCAATCATCTGAACATCAAAAATTAAAAAGACTTACAATAGTAATTGTTGGTGATGATGTTGGAATAACTAGAGCCCTCATAAATGGCCATTGGACACATGAAATGGAACAACTTGTATCGAAAAGTAATTTGGCTGTTTCTTATAAATTAAACTCGCAAATAATCTATTATGCAGCAATTCTACCAGTAGGTATTTAAGAGAAATTAAAACATATGTTCTTATAGAAACTTATCAAAAACATCCATGGTAACTTTATTTACATTAATAAAGAACTAACTCGAACCAATATCAATGCCCACAGTGAATGGTTAAACAAGTTCTGGTATATTTATATAATACAACTCAACAATAAAATATAAGAATTATTGTTAAAAGCCAAACATATGCTGAACAAAAATACCAACAAACCTCAAAAATATGATAAGCCAAAGTCCCAATTTGTGTTAATTTTTATAACAGAAAAAACTAATCTATGGTGATAGAAATTAGATCATTTGCAGGTACTTTATGTTATAACATTTTGGGATGATTGAAACATTAAATATCTTTACTGAGGTTGTGTTTATATGTATATTTACGTTTGTCAACACTCATCAAACTGAATACTTACAATGGATGCATTTTACATTGAGACCTATTTTTAAAAATAGATGGTCTAATTCTTTTTTCTTGTAACATAGGATGTAATCTACTCTGCCACCTACAAAGACAGACTGGCAAATGATTAATGATGATTAATGATATCTTGGTTAACGGCATTTTGGTTAAGAGAAGAAGTGTTCTTAATTGCTTGTATATTGAAATTACTGGTGTATCTTTAAAAATAAAGGACCCAGAATCCTACCAGTTATCCTGGTTTAATTTGTCTAAGGTAAAAGTGTTAAGTTTCCTCAGGTCATAGAAATGTGACATCAGCTTTTAGAACCACTAAGATATAGTATTAAAAACAGCAATAGCTGCAAACAGAGTTAAAGGCTGTGCATATGTACTGTTAAAAATATATACATCTAAAATAGTCTTACTAAAAATAAGATAGGTATAAGCTGGACTTAAAAGAGAAAATTATTTGACTTTGATAATTATGGGCCAAACTATAATATTAAATGTTTTTAAGGGTCTAAAGTGTTATGCTTCTAAACCATTTCTATACTTTCCTGTTATTCTTTCAAAACAAAAACCATTTAGTTCTTCTCATTTAGTTCAGTGCTGAAAAGTTTCTCTTCATGTCATTTTATTTAAAGGTTTTGTTTTCTAGGATCATGTGTAGGTAACTTCTTTTTTTTCCCTTTGTTTTCTTTAGACATGATTGTATGATTTTTACATCAGTCTCTATCTCAGCCACAGAGAGACGACGTCTCTGAAAGATGGGGAAGAGACAGTTCCTTTCATGACAATCCTCTTCACAGTTTCTTATGTTTTATCTTTGAAGAACAGAAAAAAAATAGCTCAGGTAGATAGACAGACATATTATATATATAAAGAAAGATTTATTCATTAATAGTTCTATTAATTTGTGATATTTCATCTTAAAACACAAACTATTGTGCAAAAGTGCAAATATCTGTTCCAGAACAAAGCACTAACAATTTTGGAAACATTGTATTAAGTGAATATTACATTAGTTTTGCCAGAGGTTGTTACTTCTGATTTATAATAACTACTTTAAAAATAGATCCTCTTTCACAAAGTGTAATACTCCTTATGTTATAGGTTATCATTTATATTTGGCAAAACGCTATCACAAGCACAGAACGAACATACTACTTTAAATTTCTTAGATGTCCAAGACTAAAGGGCAGGAAGAATATGTGGTAAAGAAACAGAATGAGGAACACATGGAAAGTGTGATGTAGGAGGTTTAAAGTTGTATGATTAATGTCTAAGCATAAATAAGATATTCTGTAGCCTTATTTTCATAATGTAGCATTTCTGATGTAAATAGTTTACCATAATAAATGTCAGATAACATCGGGTCTGTGTGGGATGGAGCTACACTTGGGTCTAAAATGAGGTATGTCTCTTATAATGAGGGACAGTGAGAGATACCGTATGTTCCTTGCTTTCAAATTAGTAGTTCCATCTGTTTAACTACTTGTCAATTTTATCCGAAGATACAGGATGATTTGTGAGGATTCTGCAGTATGATAAATACCTTCTTTCTACTATGTGATAGCTTCCAGGCCACCGGATTCACAAAGTATTTCATGCCAAATAATAATAAGGACACAAGTAGAATATATTAGAACTGACAAAATTTGGATCTAAATTCTGAATTACTAAGTTAAAAATTGATAATTAGATCAAATATTTATATAGGGTTGTTATAACTGGCTTCTAATTCTCTAGTGCCCAGTACGAATGAGAATAGGGGACTCTTGGCCAAGCACAAAGGCTCACGCCTGTAATCACCTTCAGCTTAGGCATTAAGTAGACTTAGGCTCAGTAGACTGAGCAAGAGTGAGACCCCATCTCTAAAACTAGCCGGGCGTTGTGGCAGATGCCTGTAGTACCAGCTATTCAGGAAGCTGATGGAAGAGGATCACTTGAGCCCAAGAGTTTGAGGTTGCTGTGAGCTATGATGCCATGGTACTCTACTAAAGTGACAAAGTGAGACTCTGTCTCAAAAAAAAAAGAAAGAAAAAGAAAATAAAGAAAGAAAAGAAAATAGGGGACCCTTAATTCCAAAATTATTAAGAATTTAAATTGGTGACACCAGAGAATTAAACCAAGTGTGGGGCTCTCTCATGCAGTGTTTTATACTCACAATACACATCCATAATGCCTGTCCTGATGATAGTTCTGTCCTTCAGACATGCTGTTAAATCTTAGCTACAACATAGAAACAATTATTATTATTATTATTTTTTTTTGCAGTTTTTGGCTGAGGCTGGTGCCCTATTTCTTTGAGCCACAGGCGCTGCCCAACAATTATTAAATTTTAAAAAGCTTTTCAAGTGTAAAAATAAAATGAAACATAAAAAATCTTAAAAATCCTCAATGTTAATTATACATTTTAATTAAAATTTACCCATATATTAAATTGAAATGCACAAAATACATCTTAGAATTATTTGAATGTTGTTTTAGCATAGTTCACTTTCTGAAATGTACACATTAACCTCTCTATCTTGAACAATAGATTTTCTTCCTTCTTTTTTCTCCTTTCTAATTTGTATACTTTTGTTTTGCAAACTTGATAAAGATCATCCATGTTTGTGGAATTGCATATCCTGAATTATCTTTAAGTAGTAAAGGGGTCATTGGTGAAAGATTCAAAATTCAAAAGGGTCAGCCACTGGATGTGGCAGTGGCTTTGTGTGTTTTTTAATGCTCAGAACTTCCATTAGTAATTGCACCTCCTGTATTCCAAAAAATGCTAAGGAAACTCCAGAATTAGATCGCTTGGGTTCAAATTCTAACATATTCGATAAATATACCTTTGGGCAACTGCTTGTTAATTTTATTCTGGCTTTCATCTATAAATTTAGTATTCCTCATTTTAACATTTACCAAGGCAAGCATGAATAATACTATTGTACTTGAATCATAAAGTTATGAAATTAATTAAACCAATCTATGCAAAGCTATTGCATTTATTCAGGGCAATATGTACTAGATAAGTTTAGCTATTGTTATGGTATACATTATTTTTTATTATGTTTGTCTTACCCATAAGACGTAAGTAATTGTGTAATAAGTCAAGTACAGGCAACAGTTATAAAGAGCAAAAGCATGAGGCATGTAAGTGGTGGTGAATGTGAAAAAGACAGATTATCAGTAATTTTTTTTTTCCAGGAACAGTGCAGTTTTGAGAAACTCTCAAAAACTAAGTATAGCTGCCATCTACTTGGATGCCTACTTAGACATATACGCATATACAGTGTAAGCCTGAGGATGTTACCTGACTAAAATATGTTTAAAAAAATAAAATTGTAACTCATTATAATTTTTTTTGCAGGTTCTTTTTTTGGCTGGGGCTGGGTTTAAACCTGTCACTCTCTAGTATATAGGGCTGGTACCCTATTCCTTTGAGCCACAGGTGCCACCCTCATTATAATTTTTAAGCATATAATTTAGAGGAATCTTAAGTAATGAAGCAGGACTTAGGAGTTACAATAGCAATATATATTTGACATATTTCATATATGTATATATATATTTTTTCTTTAAGATGTGCTGTATTTCCCATATTCAACCTTCTCCAATTAACTTTTTTTGGGGGGGGAGGGTTAAGAAAATTTTTACTTCTCTATTGTTCCAAATTTCCTCCTCTCATAATATTTCAACCAAGTTTCATCATGAAATATCAGCCATTGTCTTCCTCAATGAGGCTTTCCTTCTTGGAGAATGAGGGCAGGAAATTTCATTGCCTTTTTCTGGCTAGTCCCTGTCATTCTAGTTTTTAGCCACTTTTAAACTTTGTGTATTTCTCATACCCACATTTTATTATTCTATGTTTTAAGTTATTCTCAATTAAATAGGTTTCGCCCCTTAAATTAAATACCATTTTTTAGCTATTATCTTCCTGTTTTTTGTTATAACTAACACAGTATTTTTTCACTGTTTAAATCATACTTTGCAGTGAGATAAATTGTATCTTTGTCCCCTTTTGCCCCACTATAGAAGCTGAGTGTTTCCTTTCCCTCAGGTTTAGAATACGTAACTACTGGGGATAGGATCTAGAGTTCTTACCCTGCAGTAAAGACACACACACACATGAATCAGTTTGAATGGAACTTATTCAAGCTTCAGGAAATTGTTGAACATAAGCCCTTTTTAGTTACCTATCACTCCTATCACTCACTAAATAGCAAATCTTGTGGAGAAAAATGTTGCCTTAGAATAACAGTCGTTCTCTCTGATTTGGGGGCTTACAGGGAGTTGGATTGGTTTTCTCTTACTGGCTCACATGCTGGTGCTGCAGATCTAAAGTCTCTATTGGGTCGAATATGCAGCGTAGAGATTTTCCCTCATATGACTGGGACCTTCATTCCCATTCACTCGTTAACACATGGTGTTTTAGTTCTCAGAGCTTGGTTGGGCTTTTTATAACTTGAAAGCTTGATGGTTTCAAGACACACACATTTGTCTGCATGGTGACCGACTTCCGGAGGAAAGTATTCTAAGGGATCCTGGTCCTCTCAACCGACCAGGGCCACTTCTGCCATATTTTACTTTTCAGAGCAGTCGTATGGCAGGCCATATCAAGAGGGTGAACAAATAGATGCCAGCCTTGTTGGAGGAAGGACGCGTATGCTGAGAGGGTAGGAATGAATTGCAGTCTGTTGGAGACAAGTAATCGTCACTCTTACATGCAATAACCAGAACATTTTCTCCCCCTTCGTTCTTTCCTTCTTTCTCTAACTATATTTTGACCATTCACTTTGTTCCTCAAAATGCATTAATTGCCATAGCATTTGTTCTTTTAAATTTATAATTAGAATTGGGTTTAATACAGTATACATAAATATAATTACTTCCTGGACCATCAATGATTTCCAGTGTACCATTAACACTTTCCTCTGTATGATTTAATATGAAAAGCACTGATTATATTACATTGACATTTTGAATTGAAAAACTGTATTGACTTAAATTATGCATAATATTAAGTTCTCTCTTTACATATTTTTATGTTTTTAAATCCTATGTAAGCATTATGAGTATAAAGACTTCAAATAAAATCTTTAGTGTTTTGTTGATTACCTTATTTTTATACCTTTAAAATTCATGTAAAAGGTATTCTATACATATCTAATATAGTAATTCCCAAGAGAATGAATGTTGTTGAAACCTAGTGGTAGGTATCTTTGTAAGTTTCCCTACTTTCCCTTAAGCACTTAGTATTAGTGTCAGAAGAATCTTTGAATTTGGAAATTCAAAGAACCTGTACTATAGGTTCAGCATCACATTTTTTAAAAAATTTCAGGTTAATTCGAAAGTACAAAGAATTAAGTTACAATGTTTGCATTTGTTAGGTATAGTCCCTGTTTAGGTGTGTTCTGCCCCCAGGAGATGTGCCATATAACCCCACATTGTGCCCATTAAGTGGGAGCACACCAATCCCCGAGCCCTCTCTCCTACAGGCTTCATATCAGAATTGAGTACATTGGATACTTGTTTCTCCATTCTTGTGATACTTGACTAAAAAGAACTTGTTTCAACTCTATCCAGATTAGTACAAAAGATGTAAGGTCCCCATCGTTTTAATAGCTGAATAATATTCCAGAGATGCATATACCAGGGTTTATTAATCCATTCCTCGGTTGATGGCATTTCGGTAGTTTGAACATCTTGGCTATTGTAAACTGGGCTCTGATAAACACTTCACACACACACACACAAAAAAACAATCTCACAATCTCATCTATCAGTGGGCAAGGGACAGCAACCGAAAGTTCTCTGGAGAAGACAGATGAATGGTTAATAAATATATGAAAGAATGTGCATCATCTTAATCATCAGAAAAATGCAAATCAAAACCACCCTGAGATACCACCTAACCTCTGTGAGAATACCCCACATCACAAAGTCTCAAAGCTGGTGTAGATGTGGAGAGAAGAAAACACTTTTATACTGTTGGTGGGACTGTAAACTAATACAGCCTCTAGAGAGAAGTATGGAGAATCCTCAAAGAACTCAAAATTAAACCTTCCATTTTATCCCACAATTCCATTACTAGGCATCTATTCAAAAGAAAAAAAGAAACATTTTATCATAAGGACATTTGCACTGGATTATCACTGCATCACATTATTGATAACAAATAACATACAGGTCCGTTGTAACTATCAAAACTTTGTGCAAATCACATCATGATTTTAAGTCACCTTGAAAATATAGAGAGCTATGTTAAAAGGACAAAGAATAAAAGCACATTTTGTTGTTACTAAAACATTCACACCTCTAATAATGAGTGCCAGCATTTTCTGATCGCTCTTCCAGAAATCCTTGTTTGGTTCCATTATTTTTCCCTTTGATATCCAACTATATATAACTCATACTGTTTCCTGACCCATCAGCAAAAGTATTAAAATACCAATAGTAAAAATGTTAATGCAAGCTATAAAGAAGGTTTGATTGTTTTCCGCTCAGAATTCTGTGATTTAGTATAAAGTTTACAATATACGGTTATAATTCTTTCAGACACGTTTCAAAAATAAAAAGGTATATTTTCCTTTGATCTGCAAAAGGAATGTAGGAAAGGGTTTATCTTCTTCAACAGACTTTTTTTTTTTTCCTCAGAGAAATTAACATAGCTGTGGATTTGCTTCAGTTGAATAACCTCCTTTAATGCACAAAATCAGACAGAGGGTATTAGGCTCTTGCTTTTAGTGAAGGGAGAATGTGTGAGATGTCTCAGATTCTCTGCAAAGGAAATATTTAGGTATATTTTTAATTGCTGAGAATAAACGTATAAACTAAGGTTTCCATTATATTTATATAGCTTAACATCACGCATTTGCAATATTTAGTTTCAGGTTTGAAAGTAAAATAATACAAAATAAAATTTATCAGAAACCAGTCATGAACAAGTGCAGCATGGAGGGGAAAGATTTCCATTGCAACTGTTTTTCTGGTTATACCTAAAGTTATTTTAGAAATTGCCGTTTATTTTGTCTATGAACAATCTCTCATTTCAACCAGAATTTGTTAAATTTATTAAATGCTGGCCCATGTAAAGGGTTTATTGGAGGGATAAAGTTCAAAGATAGACGAATATAATTATGCTATTCAAAGCCTAAGAGTCCTGGACTCTGCAATATATATCAACATAGTGAAATTTAGGATACAGGCTCTGTTTGTACATGTGGGTGGATGTTACAGTAGCTGTATCTTTGAAGATTAGATTCTAAAATTTTTGCATGTAAAGATATAAGGACATCTTAATACAGGATTGTATATAAACCATATTAACAGAATGTGGAGAACTCTAAAAAGTGTGCTTGTCTCAAAATAGTCTCTACTACTTTGACACTTGTTTGAAGACCTTGCTTATTTAAGATTAGTCTGACCACCAAAAACTGAGGTGCATGAAGGCCAATTTTATATTCAATAAAATACATTGAATCATTGGGTAAGAAAAGACCTGCAAAAATATAGCATGTCTTCCTAAAGCATCATCGTCATAAAAGACTGAAAAGGATGTACATCTACATTGAAGTTAGGCTTAACAGAGTGAGCAAATACAAATACAAGCCTCTAATTAAATTTGAATTTCAGATAAACAATGAATAATTTTCTAATATAAGTATGTCCCTTGCTATACATAGAACACTTTTAACAAAAAATAAATTGTTTATCTGAAATTTAAATTTCACTAAGCATCCTGTATTTTATCTGCTACTATAATTGAAGAATTAACAAATACAAACATATTAGCAGATGTGAGCATTTCATGCAAATTAGCAATAAAGCTAGGCACTTAAACAACATTTTCTTTTAATGTAATATTATATTCCCAGAACTTTTACTATTATTTTTTTACTCTTATTGAGAGACACTTTGGTAGAAACTTTTTGAGAAGCATTTATATACAAATGGAAACATGAAGTGCCCACATTTAAAAACATGGCTGCTAATTCGTTGACACTTTTGTGGAAATGTGGGTTCCATATCCTCTCACATTTAAACTGGTCAAGTTTGTATTGCTTAGAATAATCAAATTCACTGGAAGGAAATCTGAGTGTTAAGTGATTAGTTAGCTTAGCTTCTGCCTTGGATTCTAAAGAGCATTTACTCCTGTAACCTTGGGATGTAATCTCAGAAGTCTTATTAATCTGAGGTCAAAGTACTATAGGAAGCTCAAGTTTCTTGGGAGGCCTTACATGCACATTCCAATCAACAATGTAGATAGGCCTAACTTAATCATCCCAGTTCAAAGGCCAGACTTCTGAATGAATGTCTCAACAAATGGTTCCATCTGCACATTGTTCAAGTTACACCAGCTGGTTGAGTCTTTCCAGGAAAGTCTCTAAACATTATGGAGCAGGTACAAGCCATCCCTGCTTTGGAATGTCCAAATTTCTTAAGTAACAGAAAATAATTGCTTCATTCTATGAAGTTTTATAGTAATGTATAACTTGGCCATTGATAATTGGAATATTAGATAACTGAAAAATATAAAATGTTAACTATTAGGGCAGGGCACTGTGGCTCACACCTATAATCTCAGCACTTTCGGAGGCCAAGGTGGATGGATTGCCTGATCTCAGGAGTTTAAGACCAGCCTAAGTAAAAGTGAGCCAGGCTTTGTGGCGGGCATCTAAGTCCCAGATACTCAGAAGGAGAGGCAAGAGGATCACTTGAGCTCAGGAGTTTGAGATTGCTGTGAGCTATGACTCCATGGCACTCTACCCAAAGCAACAAAGTAAAACTCTGTCTCAAAAATAATAATAATAATTAGCTATTGGTAACCTAATAGCATAGATATAATTGTTTATAAATACAGAATATTTTCAGAACTGGAAGCAGAAAGAAAACCTAAAGTAAATTAGTTTGAGGTACTTAAACTAATGTGCCAAGCAAATCACCTAAAGATCTTATATAATCTTTAATGTGCCAAGAAATCACCCAAAGATCTTATATAATCATAACTAATAACATAAAGATCATATATGATCAGAATCACCTACAGGTCATGTATAATTGTAATCATAACTTCTGATTCAGTAGTTTCTAGGTGGGGATGCGACATGTAGTATTGCATCTCTAATAAATATCCAGGTGATGCCGAAGCTACTGGTCCATGGGCAGCCTTGGGACAGCATAGCTCTACCCACTTCTCCAAGTTTGAATTTGAGAAATAGAGATCTAAAGTGATTAAATAGTTGTCTAGTTATTTAAGACCATCAGATAAAAGCTGGTAAGCCATGTCATATCCCTTAGCAGAGGTTCTGGCTCTAAATTATGGCTTTTCAGAAGGCAATTGGGAGCTATAAATAATGGAGAAGAAAATTAAATTGTTATCTGGTGATAACCCACATGCCAGTTAGTATTGTTAAGCACCTATATATGAATTATCTTACTCTGTCTTTACTATAGTCTTCCAAGACAGATAATCTACTTCATTGAAAATGAGAAGCCTAAATCCCACAGAGAGCCAATGACTTATGGAATAGGTAAATGGAGCCAGGCTTGAATCCAGGACTTTTGAATAATAAAGCTTTTATATTTTTTATATGGCCTAAAGCTTCCATAGGTACTATAGGATGAGTGTCTGCTTGTGGCTATATTGGGGGGGGGGAGGAAGCATTGTAGAAAAACAAAAGGATAAAGAATGTACAAATTCGTGTTTTACACTGAGTCTATTCATTCTATAGTAATATTATTAAAGACCACTCTTAGAATTGATACACAAACAAGTGCTCTATACATGCTGTCATACCTTCCTTTACTCCTGCCTCTACCAAAATACTAGATTGGAGCTGTGCACGGTAACTCACATCTATAATTCCAGGACTTTGCGGCTAAGCCAGGAGAATTGCTTGAGAGCAGATGTTCAAGACTAGCCTAAGGAATATAGCAAGACACCCCAAAATAAAATTGAATTTGTATGATTTAAGAGAAGTTCTAATTTATTTTCTCAGTGAATTATTCAAAGTACTCTGACACAAAATATGGTTAACATAGTATGACTCAATTTTCTTAAATAAATTTTTGAATTTTTTAAAAAAATTCCATATTGAAAACCACAGAGATATCTAAATAGTTTCCTTATCTTCCTCTAGGAAGAGCAATGGAAAATCAATGTTCTTTTGTACAATTTTTTTTTGGTCTTTTGTACTTGCCTGGAGAGAGCTGAAACACATTCTTCCTAGTAAAGTATTACAAGAATGCAAAAACCAGTATCTTGTGTACTCAATACTAATACAAAACAAATAGATAAATAACTACATGCTCACGTGAAAAAAAAATCACAATTAAATTCAAATATGGGGAGGGGAAGAGAGAAAAAGGAAAGAGGTGGAAGGAAGGAAGGGGCTGGATAAGATCTCACCTAGCTGCACAAGGTAAAGGTGTACAGCACACCTGGGGGAAGAGCTCAACTACAACTTGACCTTTACCAAAGGATCACAAACAATACAACCTAAAATCTGAAATAATAAATAAATAAAGTAAAACGTTCACAACGTAAAAGTATGACTCTCATGTGCATCTATAATGAATATGTCAAAGAGTTTATTCAATTTAATGAGGGAACCAGTAAAGAAGTGGTTCAGAAAACATTCAAAGTGTTTAGTATTTATACGAAATTAATAATGAAATGCTGCCTGAATTTGTTAGTTGAGACACAAAACTGGTCAGTGATCCCTAAGGTAACAAATTCATATACTTGGGATTTTTATTCCACTGAAAAATTACATGCATGTGAACCAGGTTAAAAAAAAAAAAACTATAAGATCTGTTTTTTGAAATTCTTCTACTTTTATTTATAAATATTGTCTATTTTTTGAGACTCTGGGAAAAAAATGAAGTTAGCTGATGACTCCATACTGAATCTCAGAGTCAAAGCATTCTATGGTAGACATACTTTTGTCTGACACTGTGGGTTACTTTTTTTGCATTATTATTATTTTTGCTCAATATTTCATTGCAGCAATTGTCTGATTTATTTTCCAAATGTATTTATCTTCGTTCGTTCTTTATGAGGTTTTTGTTTCTAGTCCATATCTTAAACATTGTTATTGTTACTAAATTTTAAGCCTTTTTAATTTTGTGAAGGAAAACAGTGGAAACCAAATTAACACATGTGTACGTATAGAGAAAATACAAAAATAAATAAATGAAAAAACTGTAAGTATTGAAGAACTTCATCAAATATAAATCCTTACAGTAATTGTTTTAACATTCCTTTCCATTGTGATCATATGATATTCCAAAGATTACTGTTAATCAGAAAAAGAAAAGTCTTAACTGCAGGTACTTAGAATGTCATGGCCTCAGCAATCTCAAATTCCACGTATGAACAAAATATGGATCTCCTGAGGTTTTGCTGTAAATTTAGAGGTATGCAAGTTTATTAAGCAAC
The DNA here is from genome assembly GCF_000181295.1 of Otolemur garnettii. Classification (NCBI taxonomy): domain Eukaryota; kingdom Metazoa; phylum Chordata; class Mammalia; order Primates; family Galagidae; genus Otolemur; species Otolemur garnettii. The sequence continues at coordinate 14,600,356 of NW_003852435.1, forward strand.
CACTAAGCTTGATAGTTAACTGCTATCAGGAAAATTTAACATATTTTTGTGCGAATTTCTCTCATTTTGTGCTATGCAATTTTTTCTAAAATTTCTGGCCTTCAAAGAAGTAACCTTCCTCAGCATCTGGGAGCTTTGTTTCTATGGCAAGATTTGAAGGCTTTGGAGGCACTTGCTCCACATGGAATGCCAATTCTTATTGAACAGGATTCAACCAGAAACAAATCCCAAACCAAAAACTCACAAGTTCAGAGTTGGGGAGCTACCCATAGATAAATAGAGTCTAAAGGTTCACTCTGAAAGATAAACATATGTGTCAGAGTTTAAGCAGCTCACGAAATGGACTTATTAAACAACACATTTAATTCAGTCTTTCAGGTCAGTTCACCAGGGCATATTAGTGGGACACACTCTAAATCTATTAAAGTATATTTTTGAAAAAGTTAAAAATTTAACTCATAAAATATATATAATGAGTATGTAAAAATGTTTATGTAAGTCATTAACTAGTGGAAGATCCATAATCATTTTCAAAGTTATTCAAAGATCACTGAAGTATTTACATGTAAGGTAGTAAAAGAATTTTAGGATAAATTCTTAGATTATTTACAAAACTTGTTGCAATCAACAGAGGATTTAGTCTAAACGTTCAGATTATGACTCTATTACACACAGATTATATGCATCTCTACCGGAGAAAACACATAGTTATTATGTAATTTCACCATATCTGAATTAATTAATCCATAGTCTTAACATATTTTTCTGAAGACCCAGTGAATATAATATTTTCTGGAGATTAAAAAAAAAAGTGTGTATTTTTGGAAATACGTGAAGTTGATAATCACTACCGATGCCCCCGGGACAGAATCCCTGCCAGTTCTAGCGCACTAAGTTATCTTTTTCTGTATCCTATCCTCTTCTTGTTTGATCTTCTAGAAGCTGAAATCTGCTGCCATGGAAGACTCCCTTCAGCAGAAGACTGCCCTGGGTACC
>NW_003852435.1:14601765-14610958 GCF_000181295.1 Otolemur garnettii
TGTGTCCAATATAGTATGTATATGAAAAGAAAATAGGGCTGTGTGTGTATGTAATGAAGTCTATATATGTTTGTGATTAATTTACAAAAGTAAAAATATAGGTAAATAGAACATAACTTTATTAGAAATTTTAATAAGAATCTACACACTAGCAAGCCTTCTTGTGCCAAGCAAAATTTTTGCATAAACGTCTTCCAAAATGAATGGTTATGAGTCTTTTGGTAAAAGGAAATGGTTGATTTCATGATAAAGTTCTTCCAATTGAATGCTTAACCTCAAGAGAATGTTACATTTTCTTTATGTCCTTAGTCACTAATTATATAATCTACAGAATTAAATGATCATGGCTAATGTCAAGAGTGCTGCTAACTGTAATTTCACATGTATCTTCTGATTCACTTAATAGTTATTAGTTGCCTTCTTTATTATCTCCTATTTGCTATTAAAAGGAAAAGTTAAATATTTAGATTGTCAACTCTGTCCAGTGAAATCTAAAGGCAGAATCTAAGGCATTCTTGAAGGATGAAACAATAATTTTGGCACTACACTAAGAACACTGAAAGGCAATCAACTTCTCACCACATCACCATTTTAAGTGATTCTATAATTTTTCTGTCCCATTTTCCTTTTTTTTAGACTTTTTTAAAGCATAGTTGGGAATAATAGATGAGTAATAACGAGTAATACTGAAGTGATTTCTAGAATAATGAGATAAAGTGTTTCAGCATGTGGGAAATATAGCTAAGGTCCACTATCTATCCCACATTCACAAAATGATGCAATATTTTAATTGCAATGTAGGAGTTTTATTCAGTTAAATTTACTAAGTAAATTTCTTCTCAGTTTCTGGAGGACAGCTACAAAAGATTAATGCCATAAAATGTCAAGTCCTATGAAGAGTTAGAGCTGCTCAAAAAAAGAAAGTCAAAAACTAAAATTGGGTCCAGTGAGTTCTGATGGTGTACCGCCATGAATATGATCACAAAGCAAAGCAAAAATATTCCAATACACTCCCAAAGTATTTCTAATCAAAATATCACATAATAAACGACCATATCATCAACAAAATTAGTGAGAATGCTAATTTCATAAAAACATTAGCAGATTGAAATAATAAATATAATTTCATTTATATAACTTTATTTCAAGACATTGTCGGTACTTTTTTACATTCAATTAAACAAAACAATACAGAATTATAATTAATCATTTTAAGTACTCTTTGTTTTCTGACTTTTTAGCAATATATTCATTGACATAATCTGATTGTTAGAGAATATAGGATGAAATAACAAAGTAATAATGTAGAGGAATATTTTTAAAATAATCTTAATATGCTATCCAAAAGAGACTCTGTGTGTGTCTAAAATATTATGTCCTTAAAAATATCCATGCAAATGTCATTTACCATGTTATACATGTCATACATTAAACTCGTGATATATCAAACTATGTTAATTTATTTTTCCTTTATACGCAGTCAGAATTTGAGTCTTCATAAAACCAGCTAGTATGTTTTATCTTTAGTTCTAGCACTTAAAATCAAGGTACGAGAGAGAATTAAATACACTTTTTTTTATGTTGCAAGTAGTAATTATAAAAAGTTAATTAATTTATTCATTCAAAAAATATTTATCAAGTGCCTCCTGTATTCTGGGCATTCTTCCAGGCCTAATCACTAAGAAGTCAATAAATTTTCCACAGGGTCCTTAGTAGTCATGTAAATAAAACCTACCTCTTGTTTTAATTGTTTAGCTGCTTAAAAATGTCAATTTTTGTTTACCTGGGATAGAATGATAATCCCTTACTGAGTCATGACTACATCCCAGATGGATTGACGTTAGGTAACAATCTCAGCTTGAGAGCCATTCTACTTTAACAGTCAAGATTTTTAAAGAAATGTTTTTGATTCATGGAATATATTTGTCTATGTTTTGATAAGTTATTTAATTCCTATAATTGCTTTAAGTAATTTTTATGGAAGATTTGTTTATTTTGAAATTCTAAGAGGAATAATTTTGTTAAATAAGTAGTAAATAAGCTTTGGCGATATCAACCAAAATATACTTTCTCTTTAGGTTTGGAGTGAATTCTACTAAATAGCACTTTCATTATTTATGTTCTCTCTACACAGGAATTTATTCTTTGACCATGTAGCCCGTGGTCTATCTTTATAGAATTATCATAAAGATTAAAATTCTAACAAACACCTCTGGGCAGAGTCCCTGTTCATTAGTCTATGTTTAACATATTGAAAAATATTTTAATTTTGCTCTCACAATCTTTTCAGATGTTTACTCAGTACTTTATATATTCTTTAATAGTATCCTATCCATTTTTTTTTAAAAAATTTCTATTTAAAAATCGTCTTCTAGGAAAATTAACTATATGAATAAGACTAAAATTACAGAAGTCTAAGAAAGAAATACTTTCCAAAAGGGGCATAGAATTGTGTCTCAAATAGATAACAGGCTTCTCTATGTGTAAGTGTGCGTAAAAGATCATTTGAAATACTGTTCTTGGAGTATTTTGCCATGTGTATTTGAAAACCCATCATTTCTGTATTTTTCAAGCACTGCTATGGCAACTTATGCTTAGCTTTATAAATTTAAAATTAATTGCAGAGAGGAGGGGTTCATGTAAATTATTAACTGATATCTAAAGCCATATCTCTGCTTTAAAACCTATTTGTCTTTTAAAGACACTGAATGGCAACATGAATGGAAGTGTCAGATTGATGTTCAGTACTAATTTGTTTATTTATGCTTGATTGCGCTTATATGGTAAAAAGGCAGGTATCAAAAAATAAAGATTCTTTATTTTGAGACAGTGAAGTAGATTTTCCTTTGGTTTCACTGCCATAAATCCCATTAGTGTTAATTGGAGATTTGCATGTGCATTGAGAGAATAATATACCTCATTATTCTTGAGTAACAGCTACAGACATTTAAAGGCCATTTAAAATACACGACAGGAAACAAATAAAAGCATACCACTTAGCTTTTTGAAAGTTATTTTCATATGCTAGACAATAAAACAAAAGTCTTCACAAACATTCTGGTTTAAATTTAGGTATTTCAAGAAGAAAATTTCTTAAATCTATTTTTGCAGCTTAACTAGTTAGTGACTAGGGAGTGTCTCTTCAATCTGCTACTTGGTAGATGACCTTGTCTCTAAAAACAGATGCCTGTTTACTTTGTCATTGTTGCTTTAGGCATTCAAGCCATTAAAAAGCTACAATAAAAGAAAATAATTCCTTTAGTTTTAAAGTTATTCAGATCTGAAAAAATCTGAATAATTTTAAAACTAAAGAAATTATTTTCTTTTATTGTAGCTTTCACATGTTTTGATAAAAATATCTAATAACTATTGGACACTTAAGTGAAAGTCACCATGGTAAGCATATTTCAGGCAATAAACTTATTTAGCACTCAGCAACGTGACGAGTTTATTGTATTGTTATTTGTCCACCTTACAGACGACATAATAGAGGCATCATCAAACTACTTTGCCCAAAATCACAGACATAGTAGTAACAGACTTTGGCATTTGACCTTGGCTGGTGGTGTGGTTCAACAAATTAGGCTTGATGCAGTTACATGGCCTGTAAGGTTCTTTTCCTGAAAGGTGAACATAATAGTCAACCAGTTAAAACTTTTCAGCTCATTCTACTAATTATTTTTAGAAGATATATTATAATATATATATATTATTAAACATGCCTTACAATTTTATTTTATCAATCACCTCCTATAGTTTAGCAAATTATTCTTCCAACCCCACATAATCTACCTGAGATGAGTTGGCAGCGACAATTTCTGAGCCCTTTATAGAGTACTAACTTATAGAATGTATCTGTATGACAGATGCTATTCTACATAATTTTTGTAGATAAGAAACTATTTAAATCTAACCAAAATCTTTGAAATAGATTCTGTTACTATTGTCCTGTTATAGATGATGAAGCAGAAAGAGGATATACAATATTCATATTTTAAATGAATTTGAACAAAGCATCCCAGATCCAGAGAGAAGATGTAACATCCTTGAAGAAAACGAAGTGATGATCTCAGTGACCTTGGATTTAAATCCCACCGTACAATGTCATGAACGGAGAAGGGGAAGATCACTGGGTGTAGATAAGTTAAAAAAAAAAAACTAATAAAATGTTGTTCTGCTTTTTTAATATGTATAGGCTATTTTAAACAATTTCAAGGAGAAAATACTTTTTCCCAATAAGGCCGGCCTCTCCCATCACCTCTACTTTCTTTTGTTCACAGGAGGTCTGACAATTAAATTTGCACATTCATCCTTGGGAAAGTGCTTTGAAGGGTGGGCTTGGCCCTGGCACTGGTGCACTGCTTCCCATGGTCGTACTTCTAAGATAATCATGGTGGTATTCAGCAGGGAGAGCTAGGTAGCACTTTTTCTAGGATGTGTTTGAGAACTTAATTGTCTGAAATCATATATTCAAAACTGAGACCTGCTATGAATATTTTATATTGTGATGAGCATTTAAATTATGGAGAGTTGATTTGGATCAGGTAACTTTTTCTTAAGTGGTGACACTGCAGATTTGGAAGAAGAGTATAGTTCAGTTAGTGAAGGGATCAAGGGACAGTTTTCTCTTAAGGCTACTGCCTTAGTCCACATTGGCCTCTGCAACAAAAAGCCACACACTAAGTAGCTTATAGACATAAGAAATTTATTTCTCAAGCTTCTGAGGCTAGAAGATGGAGAGCAGTGTGCCAGCATGGTGGAGGGCTGGCCTTAATATAAGGGCCACCTTATGGCTTAATCTGGGTCTCTTTCGTAAGGGCACTAATCTCCATTTTCACGACACTTTTACCTCCAAAGGGCGCTAGCTCCTAATGCCTTGAGGATTCATGTTTCAACATATAAATTTGGGGGGTATAAAAACAGTCAGTCCATTTCAGCTACACACAAGGGTTCAGAAGTAGGGGAAAATAATGGACGCAGAGGTTGAAAGAAGACCAGTGTACCTGGAGCAAAGAAAATCTTGCAATTCCTACCAATGATCCAGAATACTCTAGTGATTTAGATTTTAAGAAGAAAATGAAGAAGAAAATCTGGGTTTCTTTTTCTCTTCTATCTCCAGAAATGGCTCCTGCCCTTCTTAAGTTATATTTTGGGATCCACATATTGTCAAATGATGAGCTTAAATGTGTACAGAGAGTACCATTTTTCTTCAGCCCTCTGAGACATTTAGAGTATTTTTAAGCATAATTTGTAAGTAAAATCCTCCATAGTTCTACAGAATTTAAACTTCTGTTTCTGACCATTTGTTGTTTAGTATACATACACATGTTTAGTGATTTTTCCCATCATATTTTTTATCCATTAGTATAATAGTTTTATCCATATCAATATTCATGAGTTGCTCTTTTAAAGTATACATACTTCAGAATCTTCAGGGATCAAAGTGCTTTTCACAACACTTTTGCATGTGTGAGGTTACTTGCTTGATAGTAACCTAGCAATTTATTCCTTCCTTTACTGATTCAGAAAATACCTCCCCAGTGTTGGCTTCAACAGGCACTGGGATAGGTTCTGGGGTTTAAGTGCTGGTCAGAATGGATCCAGTTTCTCTCACAATGTACAAAAACCTATTATTTATTACTTCAGTGAGCAGATTAAATAATTGTATCAATCTGGTCTAATGAAAAAACCTCTCATATTATATAAACAAAAGTATCAGTGTGGCCAGTTGTGTGTAGAATGTTTAACAAGGGCAAGAGGTGTGTTATCAGTTTATTCTAAAATGCAGCTGGTGAGGGATTCAAATTCACGGAATTAAATTCCTATCCTCTAGCATGTGGTATCACACCTTGTACGTTCTATGTGATCAGATAAGTCATTGTGGTAAAACTATGTGTTTAGCACTTGTCTTTACATAGGACAAAAGCATTTTAGGGGCAAAGACTACAAAGTTTTTGCACCTTTTGTCTAGAAATGTCAAAATGTGTATATAGTATAGTACACATTGAATATCTTTAAACTAAACAGAAATAAAATATCATTTACAGGAATTAAATTGTATTGACAGATTTGTGGTAAATTTATACTATTTCAGCATGTAAAATTTTAAGAAATGATACACTTATCATGTAAAAATAGTATGTAATGATTTAGAGATTTAAAAATTGGTCTGAAACTAATCCAAGTGAAACTAATATAAATATAATTCCATTTTATTTCAGCAACATATCTCCTCAAAATCAAAATACAGGTATTTTTAAAATTTAGAAATCTCATAGCTTAAAGTTACAGCTCTATGTTATTTTGACAGCATAGAATTGTTAATTTCCATAGACCATGCCACTCAAGAGTTGAGAAAGGCTGTGCAGAAAATACCCAGCCATTTAAATCTCTATATTTCATATTGTATGGCTGGACACTTTCCAGATAGCCATTTTATAATTGGAAGAGATAACTTTTTCCATCAAATGAAACTCATAGACTTATTTGTTAGTTGTTGATGATACCAGTTGAAATACTTTAGAATAATGATTATAAAAGTAATATATATGTTATATATATATATATTTTGAGACAGTCTCACTTTGTCACCCTCTGCAGAGTGATGTGACATCACAGCTCATAGCGACTTCCAACTCCTGGGCTTAGGCGAATCTTTTGCCTCAGCCTCCTGAGTAGCTGGGACTACAGGCTTCTACCACAACTCCTAGCTATTTTTTGTTGCAGTTTGGCCAGGGCCGGGTTTGAACCCACCACCCTTGGTATATGGGGCCGGCTCCCTACCCACTGAGCCATAGGTGCCACCCAAAAATAATATTTTAAATGTTAACATGATTTTTTAAAGTACGACTTAAGATTTTTTGAAGAAAGATTTTTTTATTCTAGCATATCTAAAAAACAAACTTGGTTACTATGTAGAGAACATAAAGGTTTTTCAAATGATTATTTAAATTGAATAAATAATATTGGGTGTTTTTAAACTTTCATTATGCCAATATAATGTGAATAATTTTTTTTGTTCTGAAATTTGATTTAATATAGGAAATTAAAATAGAAATATATCTATATTTATTTTAATGCCTGTATACATTCACAAATTAGAAAATTGTAAAGGTAGCACTGGCCATACACTATTAAAGAAACTTCGTGGTCAGGTGTACTAGGTTCTGATTTCACTTAGTGTCTTAGTGACCTCAGTAAATTAATGTAAATTCTTTGAATCTCATATGTCGTATCAGCAAAAAGAGATAATAATAACACAGGTTTTCTGTGGACAGAGTATGAGTTTAGGAATATGAAATAACATAATGCATAACACAGGAAAATAATTAATGACTATTACACATATTAATTACCATTCAATAATAATTATTCAATAATCAATAACTACGGTAAATATGATTAAGCGGGCATTGTTTTCTGACCATGACATTGTCCCTAACATATTTCTATTACTATACTATTTATCTCCTTACTAGCAAATGTTAAGGAAGCCAGAATAATGAAGCAGGATAGGAAAAGTGATGCAAAGCAGCTTTTCTAACCTTGATGTTTTTGAAGCTCTGGCTGTGCCATGATATTGACCTCGGGGTATGGTTTAGAGTCTTCCTGGGTTTGATGTTTCCCGACCTTCTCTGACATTCTCTGACCCTCCCTGCAGTCTTTCTCTAGCTCTCTTCAACATTTCCCGAGCTTCCTGGCTGTGCTTCAATACTCTTGGAAAATTTCCCAGATGATTCATAAAGAAGCATGTAGAGTAAGAACCTCAGGGTCACAGACTCAGAAGAGGCGATTCTGAAGGGCAAAATAGGACTATCCAGTACAGAAGTTGTCCAGGACTTAACAGAGCAGCTTTAACCAATATGTATGTATTGAATAGCATAAACGTGTAAGAAGTTTATAAAGTCAAAGAAATCATCCATACACAAGAAAACTGAACTGAGGGAGTGATTTTTCTAGTTTATTTTAGTAATGATTTTTCAGGTTGCATACTTCACATAAGGTCTCCCCTTACACAGCCACACTGAAGACTGATATCCATTAAGTAAACAAAATATCTTTGTAATTCCCCTTCAAAGTTCAATTAAAGTAGTTATAATATAAACCAATGGCCAAAGAAAGAACACAGTTCTAAATTTAAGCTTACTTAAGGATATGTATATCATAGTAGATGCTAAGAGTGATAATATTCAAAATAAATATTATGAAAGAAAATTCATGAGAAGCATTGTGGCTTGCAAGATAAAAAGCTTTAAAATTGATTGAAATGGTAACACTACTATGATGTCACTGCTTATAAATTCTTTATTTTTAGTTTATTGTAATTTTTTTGTTTTGTGACAGAGTCTCTTTTGTCACTCTCAGTAGAGTGCCTTGGCATCATAGCTCATAGCAACCTCAAATTCTTGGGCTTAAGCAATTCTCTTGTCTCAGCCTCATGAGTAGCTGGGACCACAGGCACCAGCCACAATGCCTGGCTATATTTTTTCTTTCTTTTATTTTTTTCTTAAGAGATGAGGTCGCACTTTTGCTCAGGCTGATCACAAACTCCTGAGCTGAACCGGTCCACCCACCTTGACTTCCCAGAGTACTAGGATTACAGACATGAGCCACCACACCTGGCCTTCGCTATAAATTCTTAGCACTTGTGTGTCTCAGCTAACTGGTGGCATCATTTTGGAAGCTGGACAATATGCCTGACCTGAAAAGACGTCATGGCTCGTGTTTGTGTGCATGTGGCAGGGCTACTACAGAATTTCAGAGGCAGAAATCAGAGCAAGCTGGTGATATCCTCTTAGTGTCCCCATCACAGGTCCCTCGAATCTAAATACTTATTAGGTCAGATTTTACTTGGAGGTCTATGGAAGCTGAAAAGACCAGTGGCTAGAGTTTAGTTTCCTTGAAGGTACACAGCGCCATTGTTTCGGAAGTTTAGCATCTACCAGAAAATCAGCCACTCACTCCCAAGTCTTATATCCAGTCAGGAAGAATGATACTCCTACACTTATTATTCTTTCTCTGTCTCTCCCTCAGAATGCCTTGTTTTTAAGGAATTCCAATCACTAATAATAAAAAAGAATCCCTTAGCAAAAGATCTGGAAAAGAATTCGCTGTGTACTTGAAAAACACTTGGGTATAATAGATGGATACATCCACACACACATTTCTATATATATATATATATATATTTTTT
>NW_003852435.1:14611538-14614115 GCF_000181295.1 Otolemur garnettii
GGGACAACAGACTAGTGCTGCGAATGTACAATCAGGACATAAAGGAACAGGAAGGTCTACGTGAAGTATGCCGGAAGGTAAGGCACTCCTTCTGTACACTCACTCCAGGAGACTAAAACCCTAAGCTGGCAGGAACTCCAGTGCAAAGAGGAACACAGCAGTGACTTGCATTTCATTCCTCAGGTGCAGGAGCCAGTACTTTCTGGCTAAAAGGATGAAAGCAATCTTTATAGAAAATGTAATGTAAGAGTGAAATTTTAGGAAAAGGATGATAAAGAAACATGGTAATGTACAATGGCCAAGCAGGCAGGCAAAGTAGATTCCACAGCTAGTCTTTATTTTATTCCCCTTGGATTTTAGAACTAATCTGATTTGTTCCCATTTCCCTACCCCTGGGACTTGGTGGTGCAGGTTAGGTGCTCTCTAGCTAACATGAGTGTGAGCTAGGGGACACGAAAAGCAGACCATCATTTCTGTCATAATTTAGATGAGCAAGATTTTCAAGCACATATATACAAAGAAGTCTATAAAATGTGATAATATGTTGCAAATAACCTGAAGTTTAGATGCCATAATAACATTTGATTAAACTAAATGGCATTCCATGAATCCCACCTCCGTTTTTTCTTTTTTTTTTTTTACCTTACACCTGTCTGAGGCACTTTTGTTCAGACTTTAATAAGTGTTTTCTTTAATTCTCCCTTTTGAGTTCTAATTGTCCAGATACTAGTGGGTACTTGGGAATTACTTCCATTATTATTATTGTGCAAATTTATATAAGCATTATATGAGCTTAGATATCTTACAAATATATGAGCTTGGACAATTAGATTTGCTAACTCATCCTAGAAATGAGGAATGAGTGCTACATACCTCGTTGTTGAATATCACCACAGTAACCTTCCAGGTACTCTCCTTAAGAAGCTACGCACCGATCCAAGCACCTTCTTCATCCCTTTTCTAGGACGTGTTCTTGAATTTAATTGTCAGACTTCTGTATGATGACAGCCCTGATGGCCATTCCAGAAAAAGAGTTCCAAAATTGCTTTCGAAGAATGGATTAGGTCTTTGCATTGGTGCATAACTTCCCAAAGGGGGTACTTCAAATGTGACCATAGGGATAATCAGCATTGAAGTATGTAGCACTTTTTCTGAGATGAGTTCCCAAACTGTTTAATTGTCCAACCTCTTATGTCTGATAAAAGTCATAATGTATTTCTGATTAAACTTAAAACCAGGAAAATTTGGGAAAAGAAAAAGGCTAATAGTTAAGTGACTGATTTAGGAAGACTTGAGTTCTGCTTTCGTACAGCATAAAGTATACTTAACAGCAGGATTCTTTCACATCTCAGGAATGCTCCTAACCCAGTTGAAAAAGAACTTGCTAAAACTTAATTGTCCCTATCAAACAGAAATATAATATTCAAACAAGAGGTCAAAAATTAAGGTTTATGCTCTTCAATTGTTCTCTATATTCTTTTCCAAAATATCCCTACATAAGACATACTAATAATAATTAGTATAATTAATAATAATTCCCTAAATAATAATAAATAGCTTGTGTATAAAAATATTCATTGATTCATGTATCTATTTTGTCCATTGGATTAAAATATATCTTTTCCTAAAACCAAAATGCACATACAATATATGTACATAAAAATGTAACATGACTATATATATATTATATATATATATATATCAGTCAGTGCTTTCCTATATAGACATAATTTCTTCAGTTTCCACAGACCATCTAGGACATTTTTATTCTGAAAGTTCTTTAAATATGTAAATGAATCATGCATTTTCCCACAGTGGAAACTCTATACACTAATATCATGTTACTGATGATGGGGGTGTCACCAATGCAAGAAGAGAAATAATAACGTAAGGAGTTATTTTTGATTCCTCTGAATGTTATGGATAAAAAAAATCACTATGCATTGGCCTTGGATAAACACTCTGCCCACTTCCACAATTTATAGGGATTGGGTTTCTAGAAAACCATGAATGGTTTCCATTTGTGGATTTACTCTGGGAAGGAAGAAATTTTAGTTTTGCCACTATTTTTCCAGTTGAGAACAACAGAAAGAATAATTTGTTCCTGACAAAACACAAGAAACAAGTAAAGGTCTTTCTCACTCACCGAGGATTTTCCTACTAGAATGAAATTTCTTAATAGAAATTTTGGGATAAAATAACAATTTACATAAGAATGATATATTTTCAAGTTTCATTTTATTTAAAATAATTCTGAGCCAATAAGGTACTTGTCAATAGAGATTCTGAAGACACAAGGATATAGTGCATAATACATATCCTTAACAACTCCCACTCATTTACATCATCTTATTCTATTTTGACAACTTTGGTACACAGTGTTTGCATACATGCATGTACATTTTGCTAATGTTATTATAATAAAGCAAATCATGTGAAGATAAAGGGAAATAGACACCATTTCCTAACTCTTAATGTGATTTTATTATCATGATAGAAAAAAATGATTTTCTGCAATATCTAGATAATGGAAAAAATGTATTCACTTTTTAAAATGGATTAGGGAAATTCAAAATT
>NW_003852435.1:14614135-14618330 GCF_000181295.1 Otolemur garnettii
CAGAATATATGTTTAACAAGTGTTCTTTGAATGAATATTTTTTGAATAAATGGTTTTGTTTATCTTCTCAAATTCCTATTAATAGGTATAGAGTCACCTCAGATAAGATAGAGTATGTGTTTAATAAATGTTTTTTGAATAAATGTTTTTGAATGAATGGTTTTGTTTTAATATATTTTACTATCTTCTCAAATTTCTTTTTTTCTTGTATTTAAAAATCCATTTTATCTTTATGGTCTTAGACAATAACCAAAGTCTCTATCTTATTCAGGTGATCAGATATCTTTTTATTCTACTAGACTCCTGGAGAAAATATCCCAAATGACCATAAAGAAGTCAAAGTGGACCCCCAGGAATAGGCAGAATGATGTCTGGAGTCTCATATTTGAATATATTGCAGGATGACATATAAAAATATAATGGCTAAATTTCAACAGTGGTTGGGAGTGCTCCTCAAAGATAATAGGAGCCTGACACGTGCACTGTGTGTAGCAAGGACTCAGAGTACGGACCTCCCTGAAGAAATCCTTTAATTGCCAGTCTAGTTTTCTGATCCAAAATTTGTATTACCTTCAATCTTAATACACACATTAGAACAAACATATATAGCCATTTTTTAGAATGAATTCTTAGGAATAGATAGATATTACAAAACTTAAAATCTTTTTCTGTTGGAGCACACTGAATTGGATTCTTATTCATGTTACTATGCAATCCACTACCAGAATCGTTTATAGACATATTCCTATTTTCTCAGTTTTGCCACAAATTTCTTTCCTAAGGCCCATGTGCAAATAGATAACCATCAAAAGAAAGAACCAAAGAATATACAGGGTGTCAGTAAGTTCTGTCTATTTAAAATAGTTGTCTACTTGGGCGCCGCCTGGGACTCAAGAAGTAGGGTGGCGGGTTCAAGCCCGGCCCTGGCCAAAACTGCAAAAAGAAAAAAAAAGTTGTCTACTTTAAATTGCACATGAACCTTATAAACAACTTGTGTGTGAGTGTCTGTTCTTATACACACATACTCTTTGTTTTTTCTTTGTTTTTTTGAAGTTTTTGGCTGGGGCTGGGTTTGAACCTGCCACCTCCGGTATACGGGGCTGGTGCCCTACTCCTTTGAGCCACAGGTGCCACCCTAGTTTTGTTTTTGTTTTTGTTTTTTTGAAGTTTTTGGCTGGGGCTGGGTTTGAACCTGCCACCTCTGGTATACGGGGCTGGTGCCCTACTCCTTTGAGCCACAGGCGCCCTCACACATACTCTTTGGAAATGAAAACATGTATTAAACAATACTCTTCAGCTTGTAAGAAGCACTTCATGGATATTGTATATGTTTATATATGTAACACATATATTACAATACTTAAATGAACTACAAATAGTGTTAATTGATAGGTTTTTTCCAAAGTTTTTGAAGGCCATTTTTTCCCTTTTAATAATTTGACTGGTAGGCATAAAGATAAGCCCCATAGTTCTGTAGCTCCATGGCTCTTTAGTGGAAAGTATAAGGATTAGGAGCATAATTTTTCTACTTGTTAATCTTCCGCAAATTAGCTGACTGTTCTGAATTCCAGTTATCTAGTTGGTGAAAGTAAAGAGAGGGTAATAACATACATATTATAGATGGATAATTTATCTACTGATAAAGAGTGCTGGGTAATAAATAACCCAGTGGCTTAAAATCACTGACCCTTTATTTTCACTTCTGAGCCTATTCATTCATCTGGGTGGTGATGCTGATCTGGGCTGATCTGGACTGCGCCTGGAACATCATGCTGACTTCATTTATGTGCCTGCGCCCAGGTAGGTAGTCAACTGCGGGCCAGCTGATGTAGGGTGCTCTCAGCTAAGAGTAGCATCTGTGCTTTATGTGATCTCTCGTGATGGAATAAAGTTCCCTCTTTCCTTCTGAAACTTTTGCGAGAATAGAAGTACACAAAATGTCTTGAGGACTCGACATGACTCTGCCGTATTATTACATCTAAATTTTTTTCTCCATTGTTCATCCCTTATTTTTTAGGAGAGGAAGCAGAGCTATGGAGAGTGCAACAAGCTTGTTGAACACTATCTCGGATTAAAACTCATATTTGGTTTTCTGTGTTTGCATAGCACTCATTCGTACAGAATGTGCTGCAGAGGATACAGTGACATAAACAAAGCAATGAGATTTGATTATTGCTTAGTAGTTAATATGATTTCTCTTGTTGATATAATTATACGTATTAGTTAATTCCATTACATTTTAATCCTGTGTTTCACCAGGGAAATTTAAGGCACAAATACTTACTTTTATTTTATGTTATTAATATTTAGTACTATCCAATCTGTTTTCACCAGAGAAAATAATCTTTAACTTGAAAGAGTGTCAAGAGAAACCTCCTTCCATTCTCACGAACCTCTGACCGAAAAGCCAAAATCACATCAGCCGTATTCCAGAAGGTGCCACTTTAAACCCTAATAGAAATGTAAGTGATAGTTGGTTTTTACTAAGAGTTATTGCCTTTACTATTCTTATATTTCACTTTTTTTTTTTTTTGCTATGTGATTTTAGAGACATTGAGAAAAACATCAAATGTGTAACAGTATTGGAAAATCTCTCTCATTTGCCTCTACCACTTACTCGTCAGTATTGTTGTATATTCTTCTTTTTTTAACCTTGGTAAATCATCTCTTTGCACTAGAAGAAAAGGAAGCTACCCAGTTAGACCTTATGTCAATTATACAATAGCCAAAGAAAGCAAGGATGCTCCAAAACACAGTTTATAGTTTTATTCGTGGGAATATTATTCAGTTACGAGTATTTTATAACGTCCAGTTTCTTTAAAAATCCTACAAGACTAGTTTTAATGAAATCTTTTCCAACAGATTCATGTTACTTGTGTCTTTTATATTTAATGTATTTGTAATTCACACTGGCATATCTTATTATCGTACTCTAAAATAACTAATCTGCACTTCATATGTGGTCTTGCTTCAATTTTTGATAACAAAAATTTCCTGTTTCATTCCTGCATCGAAAAAAAGTAGAAATACAAGCTTCAATTTTTTTCCTTTCTGGATTTGTGCCCTTGTCCTTGTCTGAAAAATTGAATTTGGATTAGATCTAAGCACGAAAGCATCTGGATTTGGGTGCTATGCATCTCTCAGTACCTCCGAATATTTCTGCTATAATTGTCTTAGCGCCTAACAAAAGTTTTACTGTTTTAGCTTAATAAGATTACTTATATTTATTTGAACACAAATAAAAATTTTTATAAGAGTTCTCTAGTTTGGGTTAATTTTATGAGATATTGAAGTACAATGCAACTGGACAATTTTTTCAACTTACTGAATCAATAAGTAAGGAGAAAGTCTTCAGGATCTGTGTTTTTTAACTAATGTCCCATAGAATTTTTGTGATCAAAAAATTTTTCCACCAAAAAATAGAAAATACAGTGCATAAGATATCGGTGCACCTGAATTACTATCTACATTTAGTTGACAGTGAATTGTGTGACTTTTAGTAAACTAGGGCTAATCATACCAGACATTCGATTGTTACGCTATAAAATATTTACAAAACATCGCTTAGACGTCTTATATTTCATTAGTATAACTTTAAAATAGAAGGAAAATACATGTGAAAACGTTTTGAAAACATTTATAAAAATATGAAGCATCATTTTTTTCTGCACTCATATTGCTGCTGATACATATTCTTTTCTCAATAGTTTTAGTTGATGGCTATACATTTAGAAAAGTCTGCTTAATTTTGAAGCTCATGTGTGTTATTTAATAACCATAAGAATTAATTTTAATAAATAGGACAAGAAATATAAAACATGAAATAGTATTAGAAATTATGAGCTTTCTGAATAAATGTTTTTCAGCCTCTTAAAAAAGTCAGAAACTTTGACCAAATATAATGAAGATAGATGTGAGTGTTTTTACATTTATGTCAGGAAGCATTGTAGAACAAAATTTTTATTTTTCATTGATAGAAGGTCACTTATAGCACCATTTCTCTTTCTGTTCAAATATTACCAATTAAATAAAACATCAGTTCTAGAGAAAGTTTTTCCTTTCATTCCTCCATATGAACTTCAGACCTCTGTCTTCTTTCTCCCAGAGTACACCCCCAAATGATTTCTAGATAGCATTTTTTTTCATATGGATTCTGGCACTTTGAATTCTAAGACAAAATTCTTTTTTTTTTTTT
>NW_003852435.1:14618608-14619098 GCF_000181295.1 Otolemur garnettii
ACAAAATTCTTGAATAAGTTAAAATATCAAGAATCTTAGTACTTGGCTGTACTATGAGGCCAACTTTGATCTTCATCAGGAAAACCTTTTGAAGGCAGTTATAAATCAGATCCTTTACTAGCGAATAGTAAGAAATGACAAAGAAATTACATAATAGAAATCCATAACATTTGCATGAGATAGGAGAATAATTGAATATTATATTTTAAATGATTTGGATACATCGAAACTATTAGTACTGTCTTCTCAGAGGAGAAGCAAAAAAATAAGAGTTTATGCTGCCTTCCAAACACCTATCCATCTGGGAATAGACTCTTTTTATTTTTATTTCATAATTTAATTTTTATTATCAATTAAAAGTCTATCTGTCTATGCTCCTTGAATCTACTCTCTCTATCATCTCCTAAAAAATAAACTAAGTGGTGGCAGCTTATCCCTGAGATGGGAGTTCCCAGGAGGGAAGGGGAAGGTAAAGAATAGGAATGAACCC
>NW_003852435.1:14619898-14639635 GCF_000181295.1 Otolemur garnettii
GATGTTACCTAGAGGAGAAGTGTGGCGTGTATGTGTGTGTGTCTGTGTTTTGCATGCTCCTGTGTCGTGTGGTATGCTTGGGGAAGGTGAAGTCAGAAAGAATTAAGGGATCACCATGGATAGCTCATTGCCTTATTGCTAAAGGAGAATAAAGATCCCCCTTTCAGATACCTGCATATATATTTCTCTCGGCTTGACATTGAGAAAATTTGTGTGTATAGAGATAGAGAAATCATGAAAAAGCCTCGTCTATCAACAGTTTTTGCAGCTTTGTAAACACTCAAAATTTAATGCGAGCACTTTGTTGTTGTCACTTGCATTTCCTCACATCATTGGACAATTAGATTATTTGATGTGTTTTTAAAGTAATTATGAGCACAAAACTGTCCGCTGTTGATTATGACAAATGCCTGTCAAGCTGTGAACTATCTAAAAAGTGTTCAAAACTATTAAGAACCCTGATGATCTTTTTTTATAATTTATTTTACTCAAAGCAAAGACTGAGATGACAGAATTAAGTTTAAGGTTATTCTGTGACACTAAATTGCCCAGGAGCTATTGCTGGTGAAGGTCAAAGAGAAAGAAAAAAGAAAAAGAAAAAGAGAGAATAGGATCCTGCACTCACATTTTTAGACAAGTAAAAATAGAAAAAGATATATATATATATACACACACACACATATATGTGTGTGTACATATACATATATTCATTCATATTCATTCAAAACCTCACTGCGTAGTTATTCTGTCAGGCACTATACCATACACATCACACATCTCATGTTGACATTCCAAATTCCTCAGTGTTGGAGGGGGCCCAGTGAGAGATCCCCTTATGATTGACCTGGTTCCTTCCTGTAATGCTGAGTGAGTTCTCGCCTTACTTGTTCACAGTAGAGCTGGCTGTTTAAAAATGCTTGATACCATCTCCTCCTTCTCTTGCTTTGATCGCAAGCTTCCTGCAGCCTTCACCAACAGCAGATGGAAGCAGATGTCATGCTTCTTGTACTGCCTGAAGAACCATGAGACAAATAAACCCCTTTTCTTTATAAATCACCTAGTCTCAGGTATTCTTTACAGCAGTGCAAAAATAATTGGGACAATTGCTTACCAAGACTCCGAGAAGAATCAGTAACTTAACTTTGCTAACAAGATTTCAAAACATGATTGCAAAGACTGAAAAGTACAGAGTAAAATACAATATACTTTTTAAAAGCATAATCAGAGGGAAAGGGGCTCAACATAACCCATAGGAGAGGCAACTACTCAAATTTTAATTATTAGAGGAACATTCCCAAAAGAAGAATTAAATGAGTTGGGACTGTATAGAAAAGTTGGTCTGTGTAAAACAAAGAACAGAAGAACTATTACTTCCTGATAAAGGTATATCATATACACGTCTCAAAGAAATCACAGCCTCATGCAATCCATTAACTGAAAATTGTTCAGTATGCCACAACAGAAGAGTAAAGACAAATGCACTAAAAATTGGGATATGACAGTTTAGCAGGATCTTGGCAGATAGAGTTGGAGTTTTGAATCAGCAGGGAGCCAATGAACACTTTTTAATTAGGGGGGTGATATGATAGGATGTATACTTTAAAAAGAAAAAAGAGAGAGAGAAAGGAAAAAGTCTCTTCCAGACATGGAGACAACTGAAATGAAGTAAGACTAAAAAAGGGAAGACCAGATTTAGGAAAGAGGGAATCAGAACAAATTCAAGAATTACACTACCATTTCCTACTAGGATGACTCAGAGTTTACTGGTTCAAAGCACTAAGATTGAAGCCCTACTAAGAAGCTATCTATTATTTATATGAGCAGGTGGAGTTCAGTTTTGATCAAATTGGATTTGAGAATTCCTGCAGCATGGGCTCATGGGAGGGAGTGGGAAGGCATCAGTGTGGAAAATATCACAGGAGAGATTAACATCAGGAGAGATTAAGAGGAATGACCAGTTGCTAATGAGACCCTGGATTTTTAAACTTGCAATATTTTATTTATTTATTCTCATTATTTATTTATTTATTTATTTATTTTTTGCAGTTTTTGTCCGGGGCTGGGTTTAAAGCCACCACCTCTGGCATATGGGGCCAGCGCCCTACTCCTTTGAGCCTCAGACACTGTCCTTAAATTTGCAATGTTGTGGGTGAGAGGAGAGGTGGGAAAACATTCATGGCAATTTCCCTTCAGGGTATGGGCAGAGATGACCAGAAAGAAGGTAGGCATTCTCTCGAACTTCTCAGTTTCTTAATCATCTGATCGGGGTGCCTGAGATTGTTCACTGCGTTCATTTGCTTCTGATTTGGAAGACGAGGCTGTTTATTTGCTTCTAACCTAAAAGACCACGATTGTCAATTATTTAATGTACAGTGATATCAGGCATCTTACCCAAATGATCTTGAATTTCTGTTCCCTTTTTGATTATAATGTGTTTATAATCAAAACACAAGAGCCAGAATTCACCTCTCCCAGACCCTACTTTGCATACCACCTAGAAAGCCAGGAATGCCTGTGAATTGGCCCTCCTAGAGTAAGGACTGACAGACAAGAACAAGAAAGCAACAGATTCCTTGGCAGCGGTACTGACCACTCTGTGCCATACTTAGACTTGAGATGTGGCTGTCATCCTGAGACCCACGCCTGAGATCACACCCTCGCTTGGCTTGCTCTCCACTGTTCTATTTTTTTTTTTTTTTGACTCCTCTTTTATTTATCCCAGGGAAAAATGCTCTTAATAAGTCCCTTACTTACAAACCGTCATCTGAGACTCCAAGTCTAGGGATCCTGTCTCAACATGTACTGTTTTCATATTTATCTTACCAATTCCTAGCTCCTTTTATGGATCTGTTCACAGGAACCATTGAAACGTCTGGAGCTCTATCCTAGCATATAAATCTGACATGAAATGCTGGATGTTTTCCAAGATCCTCCCATTTCTAGTCTATGGATAATGTACATGACACAAATACTCTAAGTTTGCATATCCATGCACATACGTGTGTATATATGTGTGTGTTTGTGTATGTTTAATAGCACAATTAATCTATTCTATTTGTCAGAATACTTTCAATTCCAACTGACAGAATTCTAAATGAAACCAATATTTAAAAAAAGGTAATTATTATCACATATATTTAACATGCACAAAGAGTGAGTCTGACACTGAGCATTGCAAATTTGGGCTTTCAGTGATGTCATTAGAAATCAATCTACTTCTCGTATGCCTTGCATGTGTTTGCTTCAGTTGCCTCTATTCTTAGAGGCTTTTCCAATGAGCAGTCACAGTAGCTGCTGGAAGCATTAAGCCTGTAGTGACCTCATAAAGCTGGGTCCTATGGTTGCTATTTAAAAAATGCGCTTCCTTTTATGCTTCTTTTTTGATGACCTATTTTTTTCTAATCTTTGTCTCCAGAAGCTTTTAGGATTTTCTCTCTATCCCTGCTGCTCTGCAATTTCACAGTAATTTGTCTTGTTATGGGTCTTTTAAAATTTATTTTTCTGGACTCTCTGTGAGCTCTTTAGTCTGGAAACTTACATTAGCCAGGTTTGGGAATCATTTTCACATTATTGCACTAGTAAGACCCTCCCTTCCGTTTTCTCCTTCCCTTTTCTTGATATCCTAACCCGTATAGACAAACATAGTGACCAGCACATATTCTTATTTCCATTTGCATCTCGCTTTTATTTTTCTATTTTCTGATTGATAGTTTCACATTTATATTTCCCTCAAATTAATTAATCCTATTTCAAAATCATGTTTTCTTCTTATGATCTTAAATCTTCTTTTCTAAAATAATGTTATTATTATTATTATTATTTTTTGCTGAACATAGTATCTTTCATTTGAATGATTTTTAAAACTTTTTTCTTATTCTTGAATTTTTCTCTCTTTCTTCAAATTCTTTCTTGTTTCAAATTGTTCAGTTTTCCCTGGCTTAAATCTTTGATGGTAGGAACTTTCCTTAAATCCCTGGTGATTCTTATGTGTCCTGTCACATTTAAGTGTGAAGCTTCAAGAAATTTACCAAAAAAAATCGGTGTACGTGGTCAGAACTTGTTGATGGATGAGCATGGTTATTTGTTGATCAGATAGAGGCCCAGCTATTTCACTGGGAAGTTGTGAACCGTCAGTATCCATAGGTCTCTGCTTTTCCAGTTAGCATGTTTCCCAGTCTGAGAGTCCTCAATCATTTACCTGAAGATAAGCCTGTTAGCTTTTGTTCTGGAAGACTATGTGGAAAAGAAGCCAGTGGGACTTTAGCATGAAGACATTCACTTGATAGCCCTCTACTGCTTGTATTTGGTGTCCCCGACATAGGCAACTCTCTTTGAACACTCTGAAACTCGCCTTTCATGAATTATAAAAGATGTATGATATATCTGCTGCAGGACAAGTGGCCCCAAAATGTGATTTAAAATGCAGATAATCATTTATTATTTCTCATAGTTTTAAGGATCTCAAATTCAGGGGGAGCTGGACCCAGTACCTCTGCCTCAGGGTCTTTCTATGAGGTTGTAGTCAGACATCAGCCAGCCCTTTGGTCATCCAGAGACTTCATAGCAGCTGGAGGATCTGTTTTCCAAGGTTCTGATTCACCAATTAGAACTGGCTGTTAGTGAAAATTCTGTTTCTCTCCAACAAGGGTCTCTCCAAAAGATGCTGGGGTGTCCTCAGAGTAGAGTAGTCGGATCCCCATAGGGAAAGTGATCAGAGAAGCCAAGTGAAAGCTGAAATGCCTTTTATGATCTAGCTTCAGAATTTATGCACTGTTACTTCCACGGGTTTCTCCTGGTCACGTTTGTCAGCCCTGATTCATAGGGAAGGAACCGCCCAAAAGCAAGAGCTCCAGAGGGTGAGGCTCACTGGGGGCCACCTAGAAGCATGTCCACCACCAGGTGTTGTGTTACCAGTAACTTGTTCCTTATTGTTAAACATAGACATAAATGTGGGTGTCTTTTCAAAAATTTTACGTATACATGTAATAAGATATTTACAATGTAGATCTATACATATACCCATACCCAATAGGTATCATAGGGATTTGGGGCTCAAATATGGTAAGATCAGTGCTCCACCTACATTTCTCTGAATCTTGTCTAATTTGTCTTCCTTTGGATGTTGACTGCAAATGAATGCTGACTTCTTTCATAATTAATAAATGGCTAAAATCATACATTAGTTACAGTCAGTGCATTCTTTTTCTATGATGGTATTGTTTCTTTCCCATCTTCCATATATACATATATATATATATATATGTATATGAATGTTTTTATAAAGTCACATGTCACTTAACAATGGGGAGACATTCTGAGAAAAGTGTTTCTAAGCAATCTCACTCGTGTGCTAATAACACAGCGTGTACACAAACTGTGCACTGTAGCCCACTACACACACACCTATGCTGTATGGTACAACCTATGGCTCCTAGGCTATGAACCTGTACAGCCTCACTGTGCTGAATACTGTAAGCAATTGTAACACAATGGTGAGTATTTATGTATCTAAACATATCTAAATATAGAATAAGTAAAAATACGATAAAAAGGATAAAAAATGGAACCTGTGTAGGGCACCTCCCATGGAGATTGCAGAACTGAAAGCTTTTCAGGGAGAGTCAGTGGGTTGGGTAGTAAGTGAGTGTGAAAATCCGGGTGTACTACTGTAAACTTTATAGACACTGTACAGTTAGGCTACATTAGACTTATTTATCTTTTTGACTTTTGCAAAACTGCCTATCTTAAAATACTTTGGATGGCTATACAAAAATATTTTCTTTATATCCTTGCCCTATAAATTTTTCCTATTATACTTTTGAAATTTTTTAGTTAAAATGGAAATATAAAAAAACACATGGGCCCAGGCCTGCATAGGGTAAGAATCACCAATATTATTGTCTTAAACCTCCATACTTTGTTCTACTGGAAAGTCTTAAGGGTCAGTAACACACACGGAACTGTCATCTCCTATGGTAAGAATGCATTTGTTTGGAATGCTTCCTGAAAGACCTGTTTGAGACTATTTCAGTGTTGGAATTTTGGTGTTTAGCCTGTAGAAGAGTACATTATAACATAATAATGAAAAGAATAGTATAGAAAATACCTAAATCAGTAAAATAGTTGGTTCTTTTTATTTTGAAGTATGGTATACTGAACATCATTTTATTGCTATACTGTTATAGGAATGCAGTATGGTAGGTTTTTAATTTATACCAGCATCACCACAACACATTCCTAGCACTATGACCTTACGAGGCTACATCACCAAGCAATAGGGATTTTTCAGCTCTCTTATAATCCTAAAGGACTGCCCTATACATGGCCCATCACTGATTGAAACATCATTATGTGGGGCATGATTACATATATGCATGCACAGACACACACACAAACACACATACATACATATATGTCAGGTCTATATAGTCTTTTTGATATCTATGTTTAAATGTAATACACATCAGTAATAACTCTTGGATGTATTACCACTCAAATGGCTCATCATCGGTAACTGGGCACTCTTTCAGTTGGCTTCTTCATCCTTTTCATATGTTCCTATTTTTAATTTTTTTTTTTGGCAATTTCTTAATTTCTAGCAATCAAAGCACTCATGGCCCTCTTATTCCCTGCCCTGGATCTAAAATCAGCCATCCTTCAAGAAACTCTTGGTCAATTAGCCAGTTATATCAGATATCAAAATGTGGGAGCCGTGTGTGTTCATTGCCAGCAGAGCATCTATCATTGCCTCTGGGCCTGCTTCACAGGCAGAACTGGGAAATGTATGTGTGCATACCAACCTATTCTGATACATATATCCATAATTATTTTTGTACCAATCCATCCATGATTAAGATAAACATGAACTTAAAGTAATGCCTGCAACTCTAATCCCATACAACACGGATCATTCTAGAATTTTCCAGGTCATTCATTTTATGGTAGTGAATCTAAATATACATCCCAGACTCAAGATCTCTCTTTGATAAAGTCATACACGTTAACAGAGAGTTTTGTCTGAAGAACTCCAAGATCGACCTTCAGGGAAGGCGCATTTTGTATCATGTTTGTTTGCTTGCTTACTGCTGTTTTAGTTTCAATTTCCTTGTAGAAGAGGCTTTCTTTAGTTCAGCTGTCTCTTCAGAAATTGTTTTGCATATGATCAGAGTGAATGATTTATTTTTACTGAAGTTCAGTTTCTCAATATCAAAACAGAGTTATTAAAATTAACATGCCCTATTACATTCTATATGCTTTAATATCAGTGGTACTAAGTAGATCAAGATTATTAATATTTTATGGGTTGATACTTCAAGTCTCAGATTGTATTAGAGCTGTTCAAAATTAGCATGTCTTGTACAATTTACCTTTTCCAGCATTAACTACTTTAAAATTCAAGTCTACACACAACATTTTGGAAGTAATATTTAAATTCAATATCTATGCATGTTCCTTTGCAAAAATGACTTAAGCTTAAAGCCTGCATTGTAGTAAGTAGAAGGAGCAGCTGCTTTAACTACAAAGATCTCACTGGAGGAGAGACATAAAGAAAAACTATTATCATCCTTACACCTATGCTCTACTGAATTTAATCTGAAAATGATCATAAAATATTTTAGATTTCAAATGTCAGAATATATTGATAAAATATCAAGATTTAAAATTGTGCCAAAATGTTTGAAAAGGCACAAAATGTACCATTTAAATTTTAGCCTAAGATTATATAATTGCTGAATATTTTTATGATATTTTCCCTATAGAGTGTCTAGTACAATAATAATAATGTCCAAATAACCTCACCTACTAAAGGAGAAACAAAGGCCTAGTAAGATTGAGAGAAAATAAGAAAGCTTACAGTTTCAGACCAAACTAAAGTCTCCTTTCATCCAGTTTACCTAATGTGTAAAATAGAAAAAAATACACCATTTCATTAGGCCTATTTTCCTTATCTGTAAATTTATTAATAATTGCGTATGTTTCATGATATTATTATTATTAGAATTAAAAAAGAAAATATATATAAACCACCTTGGTTTCTGAAAGGCATGAAGATTGCTCCTGTTAAAAAAAAATGGTTCTATCAACCCATGAATGGATCAACAAACTGTGGTATATGTATACCATGGAATATTATTCAGCCATTAAAAAAGATGGAGACTTTACACCTTTTACATTTACCTGGATGGAGTTGAAATACATTCTTCTTAGTAAAGTATATCAAGAATGGAAAAGTAAATATTCAATGTACTCCATGCTAATATGAAATCAATATATAAACAACTACATGTTCATAAGAACAATAAAACACTAATATAGTCCAGTTCAGGGGTAGAGGGAAGTGGGATGGGGGAGGACATAGGGCAGAAGGAGGGAGGGCATGAGGCAGGATCTCACCTAATATGTACATTGTGAGAGTGGATAACACGTCACCTGGGTGAGGGGCTCTTCTACAAAAATAGAACTTTACCCAGAAAGAGAGAATAATGTAACCTAAGTAATGTACCCTCATATTAATTTGAATAAAGTTAAAAAATAAAAATAGAATTAGCACAGAAAAAAAAAATAAAAGCAAAAAAATTATTTCTCTCTCCCTTCTCCACGTACCCATGAACAAGGGGTAGATAAAACCCTTAATTGTCCATCTTTTCTTCTAATATTAGGAAGAGCTGTAGATATTTCACAAAATGCACAAAGAACTGTATTCATATCCTATATTATTTTACCAGAATATTTAATTGTTGATTTACCTGTGAAGTGGCTCAGAAAAGGAAGTTACTCAGCGCAGTTTCAGGGCTC
This sequence comes from Otolemur garnettii, assembly GCF_000181295.1. Lineage (NCBI taxonomy): Eukaryota > Metazoa > Chordata > Mammalia > Primates > Galagidae > Otolemur > Otolemur garnettii. The sequence continues at coordinate 14,628,695 of NW_003852435.1, forward strand.
CAGGTTATTTTACATATATGTTTGTGGGTCTGTGTGTGTAATTTCAGAATATTTTCTGATATTTAATAAAATTCTGTTATTAACCCTCAAATTCACTGAAAATAAAGATACCATACACTAAACTTACAAGCATTTTATTTATAAACATATCAGAACACATTATTCTCAGAAGTAGGCAATTATTTGTAGTAGAACTAGCTATAATTTCTTTATACCCACATTATCTACTGTGGGTAGCTAATATTCAAGGTTTTAATTTTTAGAAATTTAAGGCTTGTTAATTATATACAAAGTGAGGTTTAACTAAATCCTCTTAAATGTATATATTTATTGTATTATAGTCACAATGATACACATTTTCATTTGTTTCTATGAAGATTTTACCCACAAATATCTTTACATTAAAATGAGATTCTCATTCACAGCTTAATTGATGATGTACCTTAGTTATGTTTAAAATCACTTGTTTTAGAAATTATGTGTGTGTGTGTGTTTAAAAGTAGTACCATATACATTAAAATTTATTCATTTTATTGATTTTTGGAAGATCCATATGCCAAATGTTTGCAGGTACAAGTAGTTAAAAGACCACAATTTCAAGAATTGAGCATAGGCAGTTACTCACAACTGCAAATAATTATATAGCTACCTCTTCATTTATAGTAGATTTTAAAGAGCTAAAAGCTATTAGCAGAAGAATCTTGTGAAAATATTGTAGCAATATAAAAACATTTAAATATTTCTTAAGTTTTAAATACCATCTTTATATGTGTAAACTTAATTTTTGATAATAAAGTATATGCCTTTAAAAATACTACCATCGGCTTGGCACCTGTGGCTCAAGTGGCTAAGGCGCCAGCCACATACACCTAAGGTAGTGGGTTCGAATCCAGCCCGGGCCCACCAAACAATGATGGCTGCAACCAAAAAATAGCCGGGTGTTGTGGCAGGTGTCTGTGATCCCAGCTCCTTGGGAGGCTGAGGCAGGAGACTTGCTTGAGCCCAGGAGTTGGAGGTTGCTGTGAGCTGTGATGCCATAGCACTCTACCCAGGGGGATAGCTTGAGGCTCTGTCTCAAAAAAAAAAAAAAAAATACTACCATCATCTTTTATCTGATTGTTTTAACCCTGGTTTTATTCAACTATAGTTAAATATTTCCATTCTTACTCTCTTGGTAACATTGTTGTTCAGGGAGCTGTCTTTGGGGCCCACTATTTCCACTTTGAATGCTGGCTGGTTCATAGGACTTCTCTGCGATAATCAAAAACAGAACTTCCCACTTACTTTTTCCATACACCTAACCTTTTCAGCTCCCTGTTAAACTTCCCTTTACCATCTAAAAGAAAATCTGTTAACGGATGGGTAAAGGTGTGAACACCTAACGATTGTTGCCCAGTCATCCTTTCCCCTAGGGACTATCCTCACCAAATTATGTAAAACATTGCAGTTCAGAATCACATAATTTTAGTTTCATATTCCTTTACAAATCTCTTACATTATTTTCTATTTGATGAAATAAGTGTTGTTCTTAGAAAACTGGCTCAGCTCTGTTCTTTAGAGCTGAAAGTGAAAGTAGCCTTGCCCCTTTTGGGAAACTTGTCTGGGTTACCACGAATTTGTAACAAACCATCCCAATACTTAAAAACACTTCTTTCTATTTTCTCATTATTTTGTGGCTCAGTAATATAGACTGGACTCAGCCTGACACTTATTCTACTGATCACTCTTAGGATAACTTACCTAGCTTTGATTTCTAATGGTCTAAGTGAAAGGGAATGGATGACATGATATGACCTCACTCATCACTGGGGTTTGTCTCAGGAACTGCCTGAGCCATGTTCTATAGAGGGCCAGCACAGCTTCCCCACAGGTCGGTAAATGAGTCCCAGCCAGCAGATGAGGGATGAGCTCGGTGTATAGGTGTGTTTCTAGCTCCAGCTTGTATTATAGTTGACTATGTGCAATTAATCAGAGCACATCACAAAGCCAAGTATCCACATAAGGCATGGGTACAAGGAGCCATTATCTATTAGAGATCATTAGCTTATCGGTCTCCCTTATGCTTTCACATATTCATATGGTTAAGGCATTCATTTATTTTTTGCAGTTTTTGGCCAGGGCCTCAGTCACATACCAGGAGCTGACTGGTCTACGCACTGTAGAAGCTTGAGGATGAGCAGCAGCGGCGTGGGACTGATTACTGATGGTTTGCTTTGGACTTTTTCACCTTCCTTCTTTAATCTTAGGTGTAAGACATGATGAAGGTTGTGAAAAAATGTATCCAAAAGATAACCCAAACTAGACAAACTGTCAAAACTGTGTTATTGCTTTACTCTTATAATGAATGTACAGGAAAGCCTGAAGGTACTTGTATATAAAATAACACCCAATATCAGATATGCCTGCCGCCCAGTGGGCTAGCTGTTTGCTACTGAACCCCCAGATTAAACGAAATTTGCTATGTGGTATACTGATATCCCTAAAAAGATAATAGCTCGAGTTATAACAGAAGGAATACCTAAACAACTAAAAAAAATCATAATAACAATCTTGCAAAGACGATACTTGCACGGATCATTTCTATAGTTCGTTACTATTGAAGTCTCTCTGAACGTTCAGAGCACTGGAAACCACGAGGAGGAGGCGCGGCGTTCTCTCCGGAGCGTGAAGCCGCTCTCGGTGTTGCTTTCTGCAATTGCCATTCGTCATTGATGATGGTTCTTCTCTCTCTTTGGGGGAGTAAGAGGGGAGAACGCAGAAAAGAAAAAAAAACAAATTTGCAATATATATTTTTTATATTTTTAATAATATAATCCTTTTATGTTTTTAATAATAATTAGAAGTTTTCCATATAGAAATACTATATCTTTCTGAAGAATTATTTCTATGTATTTCATATTTTGTATTGTCACGTTAAGATTAATCCTCTAATTGTTAATAGTATACAATGGATATTTGTATATTGAACTTAAAAATAATAAAATAATGGGAAACATTAAAAATAATAATTGGCATACTCATTTCTTGCATATAAAGACTGTTAGCATGTATATCTCTGGTTTTTCCACATTTCCAAGGCCAATCAATAATTCTTCTAGTTTGCACAGATGTTTTCAAAAAGAATATTAGCATGTCCATGCTTAGTAATTCACATAATATATACACAATTATCTGTGCTGAGTTGAGCAGAGGGGGGAGTGAGAATTTTCTGTTTCTTTTAGGTGACTTTGGATTGCAGTATTTAAATATTGCTGTCATGATGTTCTGATCTCCTGAATTATTTCTAGTAATGTGTTTCTCTCCTTGTCAAACAATTGTGGCAATCTTCCTAAAGTTTATGCCATATAAATACATTTATCACTATTGTATCCTTCCCTTAAATATTTTTATAAGTCAGGTTACCAGTTGCATCATGTGTTAAAATGCTCAATTTAAAATTGTAACTATGTGAAACCTTTTTCATTCATGGTGAAAAAAAGCTCTTTAGCAGCTACACACAAACCGTTAGTGATATGAATACAGCTTTTTATAATAATGTTGATTAATCTATTGGATTCCAGAGTATAACAAGGAAGCACTTTGTAAATTAAATTAATTGTCTTTCACACATATAACAAGGTGTTGACAGAATAAGTGTTTTTTTCCAGTCTAAATTTTTCAATGTGGTATTTGCCAAAGTGCAAATGTTTGCAACTTAGAGCCCTGTGAAATATGTAAAACAATTCCAATCTTTTCCCAATTTGCAGAAGAAAAAAAAATGAGCTAGTCTAGTTCTCAAAGTATTTTTTATATGACTAGTTGTTTCAGTTAATTTTTCATGGAAAGAAGCTGCATTGCGAGCAGATGTTGTACAAGAGCAGAATGTCTTCAACAATACATTTTATACCACATTTAATGTTTTATTTCTGTATCATAGATGTGCAGAACAATTACATCAAATATCTTAAATTGTCTTGTTAGGAACTGAATGGATTACATGACTATAAACTAATTAATCTTTACAAAATACTTACAAAATCATGATGTAGCTTTTAAACAAGATTGGAAACAAATGTGTATAAATTTGATGTGAGGGAATATATGTTATGATGTCATATATGTTATAGATAACTTCTTCATAGTAAAACCAAAAAATAGCAATGACAGAAAAAAATTCAAGACCACTTATCAATGTACATTTCAAGTTTAATAGCGGCACAAGTTAAATTAATTGTCTATGACAAATTATACATTTCCCTATAAGAAAACCATTATATCCTGGGCAGAGGGCAAGAAGATTAACATGATGCTGTCTTAGTAAACTGAAATTCTACTCTGTAATTAAAGATTGGGAAAGTATTCAATATTTTGACTTAATAAAAAAAAAGAAAAGAGTTTAACTAACATATAATAGTTGTCAAAATAAATGAGCACTTAATAAAAAAAAGAAAAGCACTTAATAAAAAAAAAGAAAAGAGTTTAACTAACATATAATAGTTGTCAAAATAAATGCGCTCCCATAGTCAAAGCTATGGGTTTGAGTTTTTAATATAAAAACAATATGCATTTTTAGAATATGTATATAGAAATAAAATTGTGGCATTTTGGAGAAAAATGCTTTTCTTTTGCAATGAGTTAGACTTACCAAAAACCTATTGTAGCCTAATTTTTTGTGGTAGGGAGAATACTTTATATCCATTCTCTCTCAATTTTCAAGTGTACAATATATTGCTATTAAGTGTAATAACCATAATGTACTATTGAGCTTTTGACTTTATTCCTCCATGTCTACCTGAAACACTGAAATTTTGTGTCCTTTGGCCAACATCTCCCCAATCCCTTCCATCGCTAGCCTTAGCTAACCACTCATAAACGTATGTTAGAGCCAGTTTTGAAAACTTTCTCTTTGGTGTTTGTCATTCTCATTAAAGCAGAGCTAATTTCCTTATCCACTCTCTATTTTCCTAACTCATACTTAAACTAAAACTCACAACTTGGAGTGTTCATAGTTGAATGGGCTTAACCCATGAGGTTATATGTAGCTGAGTGTTATGATCTTTAAAGTGCCTTCCGATGTTACAATATGAGGAACTAATAGGACTTTGAAATAAGAGACTTACAGTAATTAATCTCAGCTTATAGATGGAAACAGACGAAAGTAAGCTTGATTAGGAGTTAGGATTTGAATCCAAGAGCTGAATTTCAGGGCCTATGCAGAAAACAGCAATCTCGGGGTCTTGCTCCCAATCTGACCTACCACTTTTTTAATATTTTTCTTTTTAACAAGCAAAAACTATCATCATCCTTTTTCTACCATCATATTATACATTTAAAAACAAAAATTGTCAGTTAGTTACCGCCATTGTCTCATTTCCTTTGATGGCAGGCAAACGAACATTGCTCTCAAATCTTCCACTGCGGGCACCACAATGGACCAGACATCCTTGCTACTGCCGTCTGAAACCCATAACGGTTTGCACTGAGGCCATTGTTCTCAGGGTTGGCTCCCAACCAATGACTGAGCTTAGTAAGGACTCAAAGGCAGGCTAGTTTCTGGAAGAGTTGGACTCTACCAATGGATAGATTTGGTTCAAGTATTCCAAACTAACTTTAGGAAAATTCTTTAGGATCACAGTCCAGTCTAAGGCTCTTTTATTCACCATTCCTTTCTTTTCTCTTTTCTTCACAAGGATAAGACCTGTGCTGTGCTTTGACAGCTCCTTAGGCTCTTTCAGTTCCCTCCCTGCTTTTCCTGTAGATGTTTTACTGATAAATTTGTCAGATATTTAATTCCATGTAAGTGACTACTTCTTTAGGAGCTTAGGTTATGTGCATTTTAGTTTCACTAGGCAGAATCCCATACTAGTTGTAAGGTAGGGAAATGTGCATTTCTTACAGAAGCCATTCTCTGCTTTCCAGTAATACTTCCAGCTATGGATCCATTTCAGAGACATATGGAGACCTATAATCAAATCTCTAAGGAAAACCTGTAGTTTAGAAATGACTCACATTTTGTTCTTAACAAATATTATTTTTTTCTTAGAAATAGAATTAGCCCTAAGTCTTGAATAAAGTTTACAGTTAAAAAAATAAATTGGATTTTATCAAAGAAACACATTGTCTTTACAATATAATTGAGTGATTTAATTTAGACTAGTATTGATTACTTTTACCTGAGGAGGGTGCCCTATGCTTCCCTTATATTTAAGTACGTAAAATCAACAAGCATTTAAGGTAGACATGCTGTACAGAAGGAAACACATGAGACATCAGAATACAAAGATGAAAAAAAGAAAAATGAGTAAGAAATGTTTCAAGTATTCATAGAATTTCCTATATAGCAAATTAGGTAAATGTGGATGTAACTAATAATGATCTAAGTTAGTTAGCATAGTGGTGATGGAGAAAGGGAAGTAAGAGATAGGGAAAGTTTAAGACAATTGTGAATATGAAGATGATGTTGTTTCCAGGAATCTGTGAGTGTGCTGAAAGATTAGTCTTCTAATTTTCTGCGGAAAGCTTTTAATGGCATGACATTTTAAAAGTTAGAGTTGGTTAAGTCGGAGGGAGAGCTTTAGAAAGCATACCTGTTCAATATCATGATATATTTATTTCCTCAATTAAGGGCCTTAATTAAGGAAGCTATGACAAATAGGCGGACGGTCAGAAAATTAATCCTGAACTGAATATTTATGGTCGCAAAAGTCTCCCAAATGAATTGTCTGGGGATGTGCTAATGTTCATTCTTCCTCAAGAGACTAGGATAATTTTTAAAATATTGTTGCACTCCTAGCCTGATTCTTCTCTTAGAATGCAAAGGGAAGGCTATTTTAAGAAACTGTGGGAGGCCACAATTACAGTACTTATGTTTATTGTCACTAATTTTTCTTTTCATAAGTCTTTATCTCATTGTTAATGCAAAGGAACATGGTAGAAATATTAGAATACAGTGGCCAAAAAAATGCATTTCATCCACACCCCCACTTCCAAAAGTTCTGTCTCACTCCACTCACACACAGCACAGAAACTTAGCTGTGCCTCTTCATGGACTCAGTATATATCTGCTGGTATTAATTTTCTTACATAAAAATGTATAGTAAAAAATGGATTCCCAAAGAATAACATGTAGATACTTATTCTTGTTGAGATAGGGCTTGTTGTCCAAATATAATTACACTCATCTAACTCAATTTTTCCATGTTCTTCTACATATGAATTACAAAATATTAAATGCAGCTAATAGAGAAAATTTGACATTATAAACGCATTTATCTTCTATTATAAATGCATTTATGGTCTTAAGGTCTCGAACCAACACTCACATTTATAGAAATCTAGTTTAGCACCATTGTATCAGAACTTGTGATATGCTGGCTGCTATGGTTTTGATATTTGTCTCCTCCAAACTTCATATTGATATTTCATCCCCAATGTGGCAGTGTTGGGAGGTGGCGCCGGGGGGAGGTGTTTGGGTTATGAGGGTTGAACCCTTACAAGTAGATCTACTACATAGCCACATAGGAGAAAGACTCAAATCAATTCAAGGTTGGGGGCAGGGTTATACTGTACACAGTGTAACCTTGTTCTTTGTACCCTCAATGAACCTGAAACAATTAAAACAAACAAACAAACAAACTAAGGAGTCTCAGGTATTCCTTTATAGCAACCCTAAACAGACTAAGATACTGGGCTATTCAGTCATCTCCTCTTGTTTGTACAGAAGCTTTCTTCTCTCAGTATAGTGATTTACTCTGTGTGTTATAAGCTTATGTGTGAATTTTCCATTTTTCTATACTATGATTAAAATTATTCATATGAAAAAGGTAGAAAGTGAATCAGAAGGCCTCTTTTCTTTATTCTTTTCAATATGAACCTCCACAATGTCCAATTCCTAAAATCCCCATGAAAGCTTTCTTTTTTAATTCTCTAACAAGATATCAAACAGCAAAATCCAAAGGTATTATAGTAGATACATAAAGTGAGTTTAAAGAAAATCTACTGCTAAAATAAAATGCCATGTTCTTAAGGAGGAAAACTCTTCTGAAAAATGAGAACACAACACATGACTTTTTTGTTAATGTTTGAAATAACGAGGGTGCTGCCCAGCCCCCTTTCACCTCACCCTGGATTTCTAGTGCTGGTTTAGGACCTAGCCCAAGCTTCGGAAGGTATGGGGAGTTCACTTTGATAAACACAAATCTGACAGCGTTACTTAATGGTGCTCTGATTTCACATAGTCTTCAGAAAACAAAATGCATTTACTCCATTGCACAACCCAAATCACTGTGATTCCTAGAGCAATTCCAGGCAGCAAAACAAGCTTCTTAGTCATTACCAAATTGGTCAAAAATTTAATATTATCTCTTTTCATTTGTTCACTATTAATGTGAAAACTTCCTGTTTAAACTTATGTACTTAGTACAGGCATTTCTCTCCGTATCTTTTCAGCTTCCCAGTATAACAATGATCTTTCTCTATTTCACATTGTCATACGTTTGAGTCTCTATTTTTCCATTTTATCTTTCCATAATGTTTTTTTTCCTTTCCTACCATTTCCTCAACTCATATTGCTCCACTCTTCTCACTTTCTTTCTTTGTTTCCATTTTCTTAGTTATTCTGTTTTTCTTCTCTAATTCCTCATTCTTACTCAGATTTTCTCTTTATCCCACCACCCAAAATTCCCATTTTTTCTCTATTCCCATCTTACATATTTCTAGTGGCAACACGATTTCTCCTTTATCAAAGTCTAAGTACTACATTAAAACTCTATTACTGGTAATAGCGCTAATGTGAAAATACAGATTACCTATAATTTATGACAAAGTAATTCTATGTCTTAGTCACTGTAATGAGTCGCCAATTTAATTTAAATATATTAGATATTCACCGAATGGATACTGAGCTCTTTTTATACATTTAGTGCAGAACTGATCATTACTGAATACCTAAAAGCTATTCTACAAGACTTCTCACCCTGATACAAAAACTTAGGGTCTTAAACGACCAACAGAAAAAATTAATAATAGCAAACACTTCATACCAGATATTATATTATTGCCTTTTTTTTTCATTCTTAGGAATAAATTTATTTGTTTCAACTATTAAAGTGGTATTAAGAATCTTATAAAGAGATTATGAGATCTGGTAATAAAGTAAGTTTAATAGGCAGTTCCTGAATCACCTGTGTAACACTCATTTATGCCCTTGAGATATTCGTTCATTTGTTAATGCTTAGCACTTGCTAAATGACAAAACTCCATAAGGCACTCGGGATGCCATGATTAATAAGACATCATTGCTTCTTCTGGAAGGCTTTATAATCTATCTAAGGAAGATAGACAAGTGAGCAGATAATTATAACACAGTGTAATGCAGTAATGAGAAGCCACAGGGCTATAGGAGCACATAAAAAGTTCTTCTAACCTATAGTGTTAGGAGTTCAGGGAAAACTTCCAGAAAAAAATATCTTTCATTGATTTTTGAAGGCTGTTATGCAGTTAATAAATTGAGGAGATGAAATGAGGTGCAGATGTATGTGGGGGGGTCACAAAGAACTCTCGAGGGGAAAAAAATTAACATTTCCAAAAGCTTAGAAGTAAGGGAAATTCTAGAAGTATTTATAACAAAAATAGTTCAGTAAGTCTGAGACATGAGTTATGGAATGTATGAGTAGGAGAGGGAGAAAAATAGTAATGAGACAGAAAGCTATAAATGTAACCAGAAACCAGATATTAAAGGGCCCTGTATGTCATAGTGAGGAGTTTAAAAATCATCCTAAAATTCATCAAAGCCACGATGGGATTCCTAAGCAAAGGCATTCCCTGACCATATTTGAGATTTTAAAAGTAAAATAATGTGAAGAATGGATTGGAGAAACAAGATTTCAGGGACAGAGACCAGCAGGAGGATGCTGCAAGCCGTTGAATGGTAACGTTGACATTCAGCTGTTGAATGACTCACCTAGTACAGGGCACGGTCAAGCACGATGATTACCTATGTTAACGACCATTGATGGAATTAAGACAGATTTTGAAAGGAAGAAGAAGAGAGGGGATATGGTCAATTGCCTGGATGTAAGAATTAGGCTAAGCAAGAGTCAAAGATAACCGATGGGCCTCTGATATAGGCAACTGGGCATATCACAGTGTCAATCATGATATGAACAAACTGTATTGCCTTGGTAGGTGGGGTTGATATGCAGTGGGAATTCTTTCATTTTGTTACTTTAAGGAACCCTTAGGTCTTAGATGCGGAAACATCCAACAGAGAATGTATGAGAGGAGCAGGATATTTCACTTGTGTTGCATTATCCTTTCATATTCCTCTCACACCTTCCAAGGCAAACTAATTCCCTTGATTCAGAAAAAATATCTCGGAGTATAAGGCAACACGGAGAGATTATGCTTAGGTTAAGATGAGGCTTGGTAGATGCAGGTGGATGGACAGAATTATCCTCAAGTATTCAAAAGTCAGTTGATCCTAGATTTTGGTGCAAGTCTGTCTTCTGGAATTACTCTCAGAGCAGCCAGGATATTGTCAATAATATTACATGTTCTGAGGAAGCTAAAATTAGTTACCCTCTGTCACTTTCAGTAAAATTTTCATTACTCACGAGTGGTAGATAAGTCATTGAACTTCCTGGTTCAAAGAACTATTTGGGGTTGGAAAATATGGGCATTAACAACTAGGGTCTAGGGGTCCTTCATCTGTTTCTAAATAGACATCTCATATTCTTGTGAGTCCTCAGAAAGGTGATCCTTGCTCTCCAAACTCCAACCCTTCACATACATGGCAAAAAAATACTCTAAGACTTATGTGGGATCTTGAGTTTGATTTAAATTGCTTTTTTAAAAACATGAAGCACTCTGATTTGCATCATCCTCCCAAACGTAGACTAAGATTTAATATGAGTGTGAATGTCAAAGGATTCGTACTAAAATGTACAAATAATTTGAGTAAAA
>NW_003852435.1:14639675-14654394 GCF_000181295.1 Otolemur garnettii
CTAGAATTCTGAGATCCAGTTGTGACTAGGATAAGTTTCTTCAATGGGCTGTGAGAGAATCGGTTCTAATTTAAACACTTACTTATCCCTTCCCTCTCCCAACAGGCAATAATAGTACCATTTCCTCAAGAATCTTGTAACCAGGTGGCTTAGGTTGTTTGAACCCCATCTCGGCTATCTGTTAGCTGCCTAACTGTAGACAACTTGCTTAACATTTGTGCCTCAGTTTCTTAATCTGAAAAATGAGAATAATATGAATTCTTCTGGGTTGTGGGGAGGATTAAATGTATTCATGTATGAAAAAAATTAAGATTGTTCCTAGCACACAGCAGTAGCACGTGTTAATAGAACACCTCTCTATTAATAGTCATAGAGAATTTTAGAGTCTCTGATGGGAACTTCTGTCAGTGGAAGACAGGCTTTGCTAAGCCTCCTCGAAGAAGGAATTCTATGTAGTAACATTTAGTTTAAAGTACCTCCTAGAAAGAAGATGAGTTAGGTGAAAAGGAGGGCTTTAATTTTCTGAGTAAGATATGCCCATTTCAGGACAAAGCTGAAGTATCCTAACACAGAGGGCGCTGGAAGCCCCCGTCAGCAGCCCAAGCCTTTTTGCCTTTTCTCACACAAGGTTCAATCTTTCCTAATTTTGGATAAATTGTTAAAGACTATTTGAGGGATTGCTTACATGTTAACTTGCCTAGCAGCGGCATTGCTCAACTTGCTAGAACGTCCTTTAACCTGCATGCCAAGCACTTGAAGTTAGTCTTATTCCTACACCTATAGCATTTCTCACAAGTACTGCTCAATCGATTAAATAAACTATTGTGAGTAGACCTAGGGTAATCTTGTTCCCATGACTAAAATGGTTTTTAAAAACAGTTGTAAAATAGATTTCTGGAACACATTTCATTTGTAAGCTGAGGATTTACTGTACAATGTAACACAATCAATCCCTGTCTCAAAAGATGAACAATGCACTCAATCAACTTACTGAGGCATATTAAAGAACTGAAATAAATCATACAAATTCCTTCTTTCCTTCCTTCCTTCCTCCTGTCCTTCCTTCCTTCTTTCAGTCCTTTCTTCCCCCCCTCTTTTTTTCTCTCCTTCCCTCCCTCCCTTCTTCCCTTTTTATTTCTTTGTTTCCTATCCTCTTTCACTTACTGACACGTTGTTTATTTCATATTTCCATTTCTATTTACATCTAAATTGCTATCTTTTTTAAAAAATGACTTTGAAAATAACCTCTGAAATAAAGAATTTAAACTTGTCATGTCCTAGTCCTCACGCTGACACTTAACAGATGCGTGACCTTGTGCAAATTAAATAATCTCTCAGGCTTCCTTCTCTTCATTTGTAAAACGAAGTGGGCTGAACTAGGTGACGGTCAATGTCCTTTCTCTGTTTTAGAAGAGTGTGAATCTAAGAATAGTAACAATCATTTCTGAACCAGTGCCAATTAATTTTATAAACCTGTTTAAACCTTAAAACATATTTGGAAAACCAAAGCCTAAACATAGATCATGTAAAATAAAATGAATCTATACTTTTTCATGAAAGTAGGTATTTTTTAAATAAAATTAAAAGTTAAACATTAAACATCAGAAAATATAAAAAGGATTATGAGAAAAAAATAATTATTGCTGTAAGAAAAGTCATCCTAAGTCTGTGAGCTTCACTAATGTGAAATGTTTCTACCAAGGAAATTCTATCCTAGTAGTTGATTTTATTCAATTTTAAGACTTTGATAGCTGGAGCAAGAATGTAAATTATTAATTCTGGAATTAATAGAGATCTGTTGCAAAGGGAGGACCAGAATAAAATGATTTATATTTAATTGTGTTGATGTGAGTGCACTGGGATCTTTCTGATCTCTCATTTTGCGTTGTTTTATTTCTCTGCCCCCACATTTAAACCTTGCTGTGTGACACACTGATATTTGAGAGGCATTAACCGGTGGCATCTCTTTCATATACATAAATCTGTGATGGTGGGGGGCAACAGTCAAGTGCGTAAACCCATTACCCCCAATAAGTGTGTATTACATCCTCTGAGCCTTAGCAAGTATTCTAAGCTAAGGGTCCTGTACCACGCTCGCATTAATATGCTAATGAATTGGAATACAAAATTAAATGAAAATGAAATTTGGATGCTAATTGACATTTTTGTCACAAAAGCTCAGAGAAACACTATTTATGGTTTAATGGTAAAAGGCTAATGTGTCATCCCAGGGAGGAGTCCACATCAATCTGGGCTACAGTTATTTCTGCAAGTACAGTACAAAGTAGCGTTTGTGTATGCACAATGCCAGTCTCTGTCACGTAGGTGGGCCCATCCCTATAAACCTGCTCTAAATTGCTCCCATCCATTACACACAGTGGCTGTCTGGATGGCTGCCTGGCACCGACTTACACAGGCCATCTATTCCTGTCAGAAATATGATATGTCACTGACAAAAGCTTAATTACACCATTAATTAATAGGACAATTTTCAAAATGCCTTCAAATGCAGCTTGACACTCATTAGTGCCATTTATGAATAATTTCTCCTAGGGAATAGTACTCTGAAGAGCACTTTAAAATGAAATACAGTTTTAAACAAAAGTATCTATAAAACAAAATAAATATGAGCACAGAAGCGTGCTCATGCTCTGTCTCTCATGTTGCTTTAATACTGCAAAAGTATTTTTTTTTAAATATTGAAATAGTTATTACAGTTTTGCCACAAAATGACTTATTTTTAGTGTGTTTGCATTTTAGAAATTCAGGCACTTATTTTCACTCTTTTTGAATCTTAATTACTTTTTAAAACATACGATGCTTTAAACTTAAATAGCAATTATAACACATTAACCCCAAAATAGGTTTCTAAATATTTGTCAGTACAAAAAGTATCTTCTATTCTCTCCCCATATACCTGTATCTTAGCAATGTCATGTGTGACAGGAAGGAAAATATAAAGTGCAAATCTGTTGGGAGTCACAATTCCATAATGTATTCTTTCTTATCTAGTCTACTTAGTTATGAAATTTTTGACATAAGTCTTTTAGATGTGCAGCCTCCCAACACAGGGCAGTGTACAGCAATTCATGATAAAATTTATAAGAAATTATTTAATATTACACTACCATAAGCCCCTCTCAAGTTCTTTTTTCACTAAAATCAGCATGGCTAATTATTTAAAGTCACAAAATACTGTGCATGATTCATTCTTTGTTACTACTTTTTTACTTGGCTACAGTGGATTTGATCATTGTTGCACTACATTATAGCAGACAGGATAGGTTGTAAGGTTAAAGCCAAATAAGTTTGGTCTGAAGATGGAAAGGAAGTGCTACACCTCTCAGATAAGGAATTACAATTGGAAAACAGAAAGTGGGTGACAGAATGAGACCTTCCTCGTCTAGATTTAGTAGGTGTCAATGTGTCTGAATGTCACTGGGTGATTGGATGTTTCTTTTTATCTTGAGGTGGGCCACAAGATAAGAAGTCAGGATCACAACCTGGTACCTAAAACATTGTATGAGACCTTGAAGAGTGATTCTTGGAAATGTTATCAAATCATCTGGGAAGGTGATTGAAATAACCTATGCCAGTTCCACTTGGCAATTGTTCTGTTCCTATAAATTTCACACCTACTATCTTTTAAAACCATTTATATTTTCTCTCTTCCTCTGATACCTTAACTCATGTCTTTAAAATCTCTCAACTGGCTTACAGTCATGCATACTTTCCCAATTTTCTAGATTCTAGCTATGCTAATCTTCAATTCATTTTTGTATTATGGTAACAATTTTGGCAAGAATAGTCTGGAGGGTGACGGTAGTGTCCAAGCCCAAATGAGTTTGGAAAACACAAAATACTAAATACACAGTATTCCTTGTGGCATTGATAATTAATGACATATTATTGACACCATAATGTTATGAATCTTACAATTCCATTTACCTATGTTTAACTCAGTGGCTTATTTAAGTATGTGATAACAAATGTTCATTTTAGGCTCTAGAAGATAAATTTGGTCATGCCATTATGATGTTTATAACACCTTGAAGACTACTAATTAAGTACAGTATAAATTCCCATTTTATTTAGTATTTAACTTATTACTTGTCTAGAACCACATCATGTTTTCTTCTTCTTCATATTATGTGTTCAACCTATATTGAAAACATACCAAAACATTAATCTATCTTCTCACATCTAACCATTTTCTGCATTACCTCATGGCACATTCTCCCTACCACATGCCTAACTATTGCCTTTGCTTCCCAGAACGTCTACTTTGATCACCAAGATGAGGATAAAATCACCTTTCTGTGCTCCCATCATATTTATCTGTTTACTATTTTTTTAAATCTTTTAATCCACTCATAAGATAGCCATTTATGTCTGGAGATATAATTTGTTCAACTCTGTGTCCTTACATTCCTATATGGTGATGACTATGTTAGGTTCTTTATTAATTTATTTGAATAAATCATGTAGTAAATTGTTTTGTAAGAGATCAATAACAAAAAGGGGTAGTGCGATGAAAAAGAAAGACTCAAAAAAAAAAAAAATCAATTCTTTCTAATTTAGAAGACCTTGAGTTTCGTCCTCTTCCAACAATTGAAAAACACGACCAACTGGCTTATCTTGGGCAAGTTATTTAGCCTTTCTTTCTACATGTTGTAGATGGAATTGAGTACATGAAAGGAGGGGGAGAGAGTGAGGGAAAACAAGAAAGAGTACTTAGAGTTTATAGACACAGCATATCAAATTTTCTTAACTAACATCTCTAGTGGCTCCTTTTGGTTCTCAGACTTGACAAGAGTCTTGTTTTTAGGTTACTGACTCCTGTTATTTTCATATTTCTCCTTGTAATCATAAGCGCATAGACCAAAAGATAGTGGAATTGTGACACATTACTAAGGGAAAGGGATGAAATCACCAATTCGATGATTCATTGATGCCTTTCTCCAGAAGGATGCCGCTGGGAAAGAAAAGAAGAAAGGTGAGCTAATTGCAGTCTCCTTTTAAACAAGACCCCCTGGTAAACAGATGAATGGTGATATTTCCTTAGAGAAAGAGAACATGTCTACAAAATGTCCTTGGAAAGATGTATCTATACAGATCAGTTACCATAAACAGAACCCAGAGTCTATGATGCTGGTTCTTCTGGAGAATGTTTCATAAACTATTCAACAAGATAGAATACATATAAAATGGAGATGTTAAGTAATAGAATTATTCCTGCCTGTGTGAGGAACCTCAGAGATTCCACTTAGCCACCTTGTCTGTGCTATAGCAGAGGGGCCTGTTGGAAGCAGAAAGAGAAAATCTGAAGAACTGTTCTTGATGTTCCTGACCTCAATTTGCTTCTTCTGAGCCACTTTGTTGATCATATATATCACTGAAAAGATTTAATAAAGATTGATACTAAGAACTCTGATTCATCTGAGTATGACTTGTGTTCATATGAACTATACATATATGATTGTTCAGTTACAATTGTTTGGGTTTCCTTAAACTGCCTAAGTGTTTTCTTTTTACCTCTTAATTCTGCTATTCCTACCTTCTCTCTTATCCCTTTTCACTCTAAATTGGTGGTGTTCCTCATACTTTCTCTGATTTTTCTTTCAAAGTTAAAATAACTTATACTAATTTAACTGGGTTATTCACACTTTAAAATAGCTATTAGGGCAATGAATTTGTAAGAACAATACTGATGGTGAACCCAGGCCTTATTTAGGGAGACACGTAGCTTTGTTGTGGATTTTGTTGTTCTTTGGTTATTTTATAAACTGTACTGAAGTTGATGCTGACTTCTCTGTAATTTTTGTTTTTTTATGTGGTCGTCTCAACATCTAAACCACATTTTAAGTGGGACCCATCTGTCTGTGCAGGTGAGCATAACACTAGACTAATTCATCTTTTCATCAACAAATTCACCAATTACTCTCACAATGTTGTGTCTAAACCCAATAACCCCAACTTTAAACTCCAGAAAATAGTATTAGGTACCAGAATTTTGGTATCAGCTATATTTGAATACACAGTTTTTGTGTATTTGAAATCACATTCCATAGAAAGCCTTCTCGGTAACATGTTGCATCTTACACTCTGGCATTTTCCTTCAATTATTGAAATAAAATGATTTATAATTAAGACAAAGGAACAGAAATAATGTTTATTATAGAAAGGAATACTAAAAAGTATGTAAAATAGTACAAAAATATCTAAGATTCAGAAAATACATGATACTACATTAAATAATTACTGCACACTGCTATATCTTAAACATCTTCAGTAAGAATTGAAAAAGATTCATAAAACAAAAAGACAGAACTTACTAGACATTTATAAGCATCATGTATTGAGATTAATTCTTTATAAATATTCTTTATAAATATTAGCTGATTCATCCTTTTTAAAGTCAAAGCCCATATATTACAAGATTACTTAACTATTTTATATTGCATATTTAAAATAAAGCAACAGAACTTTCTTACTAATAATTTTATTTTATATGTCATAAATTATTTGAATACAGGACAATAGAAAGCTCTGTGATTAAGACTTGGGTCTTATACCAAAGCCTGTGTTCCTATAAGCATTCTATGTTCCTATCAACTTAAAATCCAGCAATCACTGATTTGGAGGGGGCATAATGGTACAGCCAGTGCAGTGCCCTCCATGGGTATGGCAGGTGTTACACAGCATCCTTCAGAACCATGTGGTTGATGATGTGTCTAAAAACTAACTTGCACTAATGCCTTCTGATCCATTTTCTATCCAGATACTGTGCATCTCCATTTTGCAAAGTAATGATCCTCTTCCATGTTGATGACAAAAGACAAAACAAAACTATGTTTTACAAATAAAGTCATGCACTTTTTTTCTAAGTGAATAATGTACAAATCTAGTATAAAAATAAGCATTTGATTAAGTGATTTCATGATTAATTGAAATTCATTACCTTAATCACACTGCCCACTGTTGGCCTTTATTCCTACAGAATTTTACTTTTTGCTGTGTTTCACTGAATCTTCTCTATCATATACTATCTTTTAGCAAATTATTACTGCCTATTTGTCAACTTTAGGAGAGGACAAGATTTGGTGTTAGTGTTATAATTTGGGGCAATATAACTTCACAGTGGTGGTATGTATTTGAAGAATAAGGGAGCATGCTTGTTGCTAAGTTAGAGTTTCTCTCTCTCTCCCCCACCCCAGCTAGAATTTAATAAAAAAGGACATTTAGAAAAGAAAGATGCTGCAAATGGCATGTTTTTTACTGTTGGCAAAGTCTTCAGAGACTAACCTTAAAAGTGTATGCACACTTAATTATATATATTTTGGGGGGGCAGGGCTGGGTTTGAACCTGCCACCTCTGACATATGGGGCTGGTGCCCTACCCTTTTGAGTCATAGGCACTGCCCATTTTTATATATTTTTGGGTAAGACTAAATTTACCACACATTACCCATATTTCTGCTGTACATTGTGAAGTAACAGAGAACTGATCAATAATGACCTACTGCACTTTGGTCTTTAGTAGGAATTTGTCTGTAGTAAATTTCTCTCATTTCATTTCAATTAATTCCATACAACAGGGACCAATACATTTTGACCCTTGTCTTCAGTGATGGATACGTGAAGACTAATAATCTTTATAAAATGTTCACTAGGCACTTGTACATGCTCTTCTTAATTACTAAAAAAAATAGTAAAATGTAATTCAAATATGATATTCCTCAACGTTTATCCATTTCATATCCTGTAGCTAATGATATATCTAAAAATCAGTTACATTCGATAGTTCGGTATCCTTTCTATTGGCATGTGTACATTATGTTATCTTTCATATAAAATTTTGCTAATTACTAAAGTAAAATTACATCAATTTAGGGATGATTTCTGAGTTGTTATTGTATTGATAAATTTATGTTTCACTTGCAATGCATTGAATTTAATGGGCTGCATATGGGGAAAAGCACGGTACTTGGAAATAGTGTCTGGCATAGGTCATGGCACTAGACAACCTGCAGCCATGATTAGGGTACCGAATAGTGCATTTTACTTTCAACCTAATTTGACTAAAGTAAAGCCTAAAATGAGAAAGCTTTGCATATTCAATTCTAAAATAAAGTTTAAAAACGGTGCATTTGAAGAGTGTAGGGACAAATAAACCCGCGTTTTCTTTTCCTTGCTGAAAATAAGTGAAGAGATTTTCCCCATCTTTTCTAAGAGCATTTATCTTTGAAAAACTTATAATTGTTACTATTTTCTTCTCTTTTAGAAATGCTTCCAAGTTCTTTTAAAGACCATATAGAACCTTGTCAGCTTGAGGACTTAGGAATATCTTACCCATGGACCAAGGGAGATTACGTTCTTTTCAATCTCCCAGTTTTTGTAAGATACTAGAGATCTAATTTCAGTAGGTGCCTTACACCTCATTCCAAACTGTACCGCTATCTCCATCATAAAGCTATAAGAAGTTTGTTTTTCCTTTGCACAATGCCATTTAGCTAGCACATAAGGCCACCCCATTACCAGGTGAATTAAGGGAAAAACGTCAATGGTGCTGTCAAGTTGTCTTGCATGAAGATCAGTCATTATTTATCTTGACAACATATATGTAATGGGTTGAATCTGCTTGGTTGTATAAAGGGATGAGATTTGGTAAGCTTTTATGATGCGGAATTTGACATGCATCACATTCATGTTTAATGCTTATTTAATAATACCACTATTTTCTTTCTTTATACTAACTGTGTTTCCTTGAAAATAAGACCTACCCCCAAAATAAGCCCTAGCAGGATTTCTATGCATTTGTTAAATATAAGCCCTCCCCTGATAATAAGACCTAGTGATGGGCATGGCTATGCAGCATATCTGCATGTAATGCATTTTGGCATGGAGAAGAAGACAGCCCCTAAAAATTATCCCTAGTGTGTCTTCTTGAGAAAAAATAAATATAAGGCAGTGTCTTATTTTCGGGGAAACACAGTATGTAAAGAGGTTTCTGAGTTGGAAGTTTTTTGCTTTTGTTTTTGTTTTTGTTTATTTTAGTTTTATTTTCCAAAAAAAGGCAACGTGTTTGTGGATCTGTATTAGCAAGTACAAATATTTTTTGAAAGGCAGAGAGAACAAAAGCGGGGCTTCATCTCCATTACATTGCAAATAACTAGTATGTTCTATTCAACTATTACATACATATAGAACTCATTGTCATAAATAGTTAAGTGATTATATATTTGTATTTAAAGAAATGTAAATAAATCTTTTTTTTTTTCTTTGAGATGGAGTCTCACCCTGTCACCTAATCTAGAGTGCTATAGCATCATAGCTCATCAGTAACCTCAAACTCCTGGGCTTGAGCAATCCCCTTGCCTCAGCCTCATGAAGAGCTGGGAACACAGGCATCTGCCACTATGCCCAGCTAGTTTTTTTATTATTATTATTATTTTAGTAGAGATGAGGTTTTGCTCTTGCTCAAGCTGATCTCAAATTCCTGAGCTCAGGCAATCGACCTACCCTAGCCTCCCAGAGTCCTAGGATTACAGGTGTGAGCCACTGCTCCCAGCCAATTCTCATAAATTTTTAACATAAGATAATGCACGTACCAAATTTTACAAATAATGATCAACATGGCACCTACTATTACCCACATTTTAAATAGCAACGTAACTATTCAAAAAGAAATATCCTATCCAATGAGCTAAGAAGTTATAGTTGGGGACTCTACTAAACAGATATTCTGGAAATTATAGAGCAGCTATTATTTCTAAAGAAAGTAGAATACATATGTATATAAAATGGCTAAGGATGGAATTTTAAAATATAAGAAATGTTTATCTTAGCTAATTCAAAAAGCTGAGATGGGACGTAAGTAGAGGAGCTATTTCTTCTAAGTTCACCATATGTCATTACCCTGAGTTAAATACATTTTGGTATATATCCTA
This sequence comes from Otolemur garnettii, assembly GCF_000181295.1. Taxonomy (NCBI): domain Eukaryota; kingdom Metazoa; phylum Chordata; class Mammalia; order Primates; family Galagidae; genus Otolemur; species Otolemur garnettii. The sequence goes on from NW_003852435.1 coordinate 14,649,625, forward strand.
CTTTTGTATATAGTGTGAAAATAAGGCAAATTCTGAAGGGACAGTTTAAGAAATACCCCATAATGTGTTTAAGTTTTTTAAAATCATCTAATGCAAACATCAGAAAAAAAGACTAAAGAATTCCAGTTACAGGAGCAGGACCAGCCCTTAGCGTTCTAACCATTGAGGAGCTGCCTGGAGATGGTCTATCCAGGCACCCTCAAACTACGGCCCATGGGCCACATGCAGCCTGCCTAGGACATTTATCCTGCCCACTGGGTGTTTTTGCCACCTCTGCCTGTCCTGCTTAGCAGCTAACTCAGCCCAGGGCCCACAGTCTAGCCCTCCAACGGTCTGAGGGACAGTGAACTGGCCCCCTGTTTAAAAAGTTTGAGGACCCCTGGATACCTTCCATTCAGCTTAAGATGTGAGCTTAATTCTGTGACTTCTCTGCTTGAAACCATCACTGGTACCCCAGGAACTTTGGAACAATGGACTGGCTTCTGGACCAAACAAATGAACGAACAAAAAATTCCAATTACAGATGTCAGATTTATCTCTTCTTTTCTTGGGAATCTTCTTGACAAGAGGAGGTGAGGCAGATATATCACCTCTACTATAGTTTTTATCAACCTTTTACCCTCAACTTGTATGTCTCATAATGATGTCAAAATATCATTTGCCAATACCGATTTAGCTCAATTCAGATATCATTTTGCTCAAAACTGCAGACCTTTTCAATAACTGCCTTCTTTATAATAAAAAGGAAGCTTTCCTTTGAACTATTTAATTCTTGGTGATATGAAATTTGGTGAAAAAAGAAAAAGATTTTGTTCAACTAGTAATAACATGTTACTTTGTGAGAAATGAGACATGATTGAAATGGACTGATTAAAAACCAGCAGAAGAAATGTCATCTTACAATGCCTTCAAAGCCAGCCTGATCATCTGTGTGCTCCCAGAGTGTCTCAGTTTGATATCCCTAACACACTTGCTCTAAAACCAAAGACGAAAGATAGCCTTGGGAAGATTACCTACACTTGAATTTTCTAGGTAATGCTTTTCTCCAGCAGTTTAAGTTATCTTAAAGCTTTAATGCATTTTCTTTCCAGCTCAAAGTATGAAGCAAAATATTATGTCAGTGTAAAATCTCTGATAGATGACCCGAAACAATGTTTTTATGTAATTTTCATTTTGTTTAATGAGAACTGATATTCACTGTGGAGTACTTCCCTCTGTCATAATGTCCCATGTCATCAGTTCCAGGATGAATATATAAGCTACAAAACTAATATCAATATGCTGGTTGTTCTACTGCAAAATTAACTTTCAGATCCTAGGAGATTAAGCCATGTGCAAACTGTGTTTAAATTATTGCATTTAATAAATTTATTTTACTTTGATGTGTTCCTCATCAAAATTTTGTATGTGTTCATCTTATTCACTTGCTTTGGTGATTAATGTAGTTGAAAATTGAAAGATTTTTTGAGGTTATAAACATTAAGAACTTTAAGTTCTTAATTAGAACATTAAGTTATTGGTAATAAAGGCATAATGTAAGGAGATGTACTTTGAATATATAATTAGCAGTAATTGAATTTGCACACATAAATTCTGAAACACAAGCTGATGATGTTTCCCTTAAAGCCAGTCTCTATTAGGAGCTTTGGATTTGGAAAAAAAAAATTATAGAGTCACCAATGTAAAGAACTTCAACATGTTAAAGTAGGTAAAGAAAGTGAATTCATATCTCTTTTCCAAGAAACCAAGCAATTTCAAAACAAAAATTCTGAGTGAGGAAACCAAAAATTTTGGAGTAATTGGATATCAACATATTATATCACACACAAATCAGTATATTGAAGAAATCTATTTGATGAATTCTTTGACTTCTCTAATATTTAACTTGAAATTTTAAATAAGTAATAAGCCAGTGGCTTGCCTGACCCCAGATGCAGGATGTGACAATATCCATACGATGAAAATGGTCTGTTTGGCAAGCTGATCTGACGTAAAAAATTATAGCACATGCCCTACTGAAATTATGTTCCTGGAGAGTCATCCTTCTTCAAAAAGAATAGTATGATTGCTCTGGGAAGGCCAATATATATCATGCTGACCCATCCTAAATTATTTGTGCCTTGTAAAACTTAATGGAGCAGTTATTCTTATCTTCATTGATACCTAAGAGATAATCAGTACCTTAGTATACTGTGTCATGGTATAATGGATTTAAAAATGGATAAATTCAAAAAGAAATGTTCTATATACATAAGAATTCTATGTATTATAATCTTTCAACTTACTTCTCATGTGAATTAAAAATAAAGTAGGATAATTTTTCACTTTTTAAATTAATATTATTTGTTATTTTTATTTAATGCAATGACATTACATTTATAGTTAAGAGAGAACTATATGAGGAACTTTGTGAAAGTTGCATTATTCTATAGAGTACTCTATATTAAAATGTGTGAGTAGGTAATTTTGAGGAAATTTAGAAGTCAATGGAACTACAAAGACTTTGTATGTGGAGAGCTTGTGAAAACGTCTGCTTTAGATTTTAGTAGCAAACTGAAAATATTATCCCATAATCAGAGGAGAATGGGGACAGAGTCTGGAGTATTGACTTAGTTTTAAGGTCATTTCAAGGATTCAGTGTTATTACAGAAAATCCTGAGCCTACACAGGTTGTACCAACGAAAATGAGATTCACGCCCTTGAGGCAAACACTGTGGAAAAAAGTAAAAAGAAACATAATTATTAAAAAACAAAATTAAGGAAGCCAACTATCTCCAGGAGAGCTATATAAATTGTGTTGTTGACCCAAGAAAACTATAGGATAAAGGCCGTTTGCTGAAGGACAAATGTAGAAAAGAAACTTGGCAAAAATTATATTATTTTTGTAAGGAAACTATCCAGAGACCTAACAAAACTCGACTGACCACAGGGGGCCATCCAGGGCGAGACAGATTCCTGCAGCTGGGGAAGCAGAACTGAAGTCAGTCAAAGGCCAGAGATCCAATCAGAGAAATGTCAGTTTGAAAAATAGTGAGGAAAAGTAGCATGTGAGATGTGAGTTTCAGAAACTCCTTGGCATTTGCTTGGATAAAAACTTAATGGCTTTAGCGCAGTTGCCATTTTCTTTTTAGACAGATTCAGAGAAGCACTGGCAGGTAGTTGTGGAGCAGGGGAGGATAACCAGAGGGGCCGCCCTGTCTTTGGTAATGAAGAGGATGCACCCTGAACAACTGCAGAGGATAGTCTGGTCTTTTTTTTTTTTTTTCAAAAAATGAGGTCAAATGTACCAGAAAAAATAAGAACATTTCAATGGAGATATTGTGTTATTGTTGTTGTTTTGATGACTTACGCGAAAAAGGGAGCTTGAAAGATAAAAGTGTGGAAATGATTATAAGGAGAGGAAAGCACTTAGCCAAAATGGAAGGTCAACCTTGAGAAGAATGGAAAACTAGGATTAGTAAAGGAAAGTCGTGATAACCCCAGTTAGTGGTGGACAAATCACGAGTTTGCTTTCTGAGTGATGTCAGCAATTATAACAGAGGGCAAAAAGAAGGAAAGAAAAGCACAGATGTGAATACTTGCAATAATTAATCTAAAATCTAACATAGATAAAGGGGAATGAGAAGAGTTTGTGGCTGAAGAGTCAACGAGCTTTTCTAGTGGAGCTCTACAAGTTGTATGTCTTGATTAGGCTGAAAGTTGGAACATTTAGGAGTATATAAAACACCTAATAAGATTCATAACCTGTAATACTTCTACAATGATATTAATTTATTTCCAATACCCGAGCAAACATGTGGAGCTTCAGTTGAATATATATGTTTTATTGAACAACTGATTAAACCTAAAATAAAGTGTAACATGATTATTATTAGTCATGCAAATAACTCTATAGCTACATTTCATGCAATCCTCATAAATATAATAGTCAAAAAAATTTATGTTTTTCAAAATAAAGCATTAGCTATTCTCTCAGCTATATGGATTTCAGCTTATATAGATCTTCTTTAAATGAGTAACGTAGACTATATGCTATTCAGTGTCTTGCTAATGACAAATATGATTTCCCTGCTATTCAAGTACTTTTAAAAGTCTGCTGATGCAGCTGATATCTGAGAGGGAGGGCATGATGAATTGGTCTGCTCTTGATAGCTCAAAATTTCCAAGAGGCATCCTGTATTAAATCACCTCACTGGAAATGATAAACCAGAACCACACCACGTGACCCAATCTCAACTGCCAAATTACCTCCGCAGAATTAAGTCTTGGCATTTATGCAGTCTTCACTCAGAGGTGATATTAAAAAGGTTAAAATAAGGGAAAAAAAATGAAAAATGTCTCCAACAGGTATTATCAAGAGTACAATGGATTTTGATGTTCACTGCCTCCCTATGTAAAGCCCCTATGAAAGATGGATCTAAGAAGCTTCCCTTGGGGCAAAAGTCTAATTCTGGCTATCGAACACTGAAATTTCCCTCTCTGCACTTGAGGAAATGTATTTACCCTATTAGCTCAGTTCCTATCCTTTGCCCTTGCTCTTGGTCCTTATCCTTCTTTCTCTCTGGTGTTCTTCTCTCTCTCTCTCTCTTGTTTTCTATATTTGCACAGGCCTCCTCAAATGGATTTTGTGACTGAGGATCTATATATCAAAGTAGCACAGTAAATCAAAAGATTATCCCATAATTCAAAGTGACAGAATCAAATGAATTATTTGGTTGTTTTAGTATCTTTTATTTTGAAATGAATGTGAAACATCTTGAATATTTTATT